>NW_026114904.1:0-35174 GCF_025201925.1 Gopherus flavomarginatus | reverse complement strand
ACACCAGCTACAGGGGCCCAACCCCTGGGGGCGAGAACCATAGCTCCAGGGGCCCAACCCCGGGGGTCCAAACACCAGATCCAGGGGCCCAACCCCTGAGTGCCCGAACCATGGCTCCAGGGGACCAACCCCTGGGGGCCCCAACACCGGCTCCAGGGGCCCAACCCCTGAGCGCCCTAACCATGGCTCCAGGGGCCCAACCCCTGGGGGCCCCAAAACCAGGTCCAGGGGCCAAACCCCTGGGGACTCCAACACCAGCTCCAGGGGTCCGACCCCTGAGAGCCCGAACCATAGCTCCAGGGGCCGAACCCCTGCGGGCCCCAACACCAGCTCCAAGGGTCCAACCCCTGGGGGCCCCAATACCAGCTCCAGGGACCCAACCCCTGGGGGCCCGAACCATAGCTCCAGGAGCCAAACCGCTGGGGGCCACAACACCAGCTCCAGGGGCACAACCCCTGAGCGCCCGAACCACAGCTCCAGGGGCCCAACCCCTGGGGGCGCGAACCAGAGCTCCAGGGGCGCAAACCCTGGGGGCCCCATCACCAGCTCCAGGGGACAACCCCAGGGGGCCCAACACCAGCTTCAGTGGCCAATCCCCTGGGGGCCCCAGCACGAGCTCCAGGGGCCCAACCCCTGGGGGCCCAAACCATAGCTAAAGGGGCCCAACCCCCGAGGGCTCCAACACCAGCTCCAGGGGCCCAACCCATGAGCGCCAGAACCATAGCTCCAGTTGCCCAACCCCTGGGGGACCCAACAGCAGCTCCAGGGGCCCAACCCCTGGGGGCCCCAAAACCAGCTCCAGGGGCCAACCCCTGGGGCCCCAACACCATCTCCAGGGGCCCAACCATTGAGCGCCCGAACCATAGCTCCAGGGGCCCAACCCCTGAGCGCCCGAACCATAGCTGCATTGGCACAACCCCTGGGGGCCCCAACACCAGCTGCAGGGGCCCAACCCCTGGGGGCCCCAACACCAGCTCCAGGGGCCCAACCCCTGGGGGCCCCAACACGAGCTCCAGGGGCCCAACCCCTGAGCGCCCGAACCATAGCTCAAGGTGCCCAACCCCTGGGGGCCCCAACACCAGCTCCAGGGGCCCAACCCCTGGGGGCCCCAACACCATCTAAAGGGGCCCAAATCTTGGGGGCACCAACACCAGCTGCAGTGGCCCAATCTATGGGGGAAAGAACCATAGCTCCAGGGACCCAACCCCTGGGGACCCCAACACCAATTCCAGGGGCCCAATCCCTGGAGGCCCCAACACCAGCTCCAGGGGCACAACCCCTGGGGGCCCCATCACCAGCTCCAGGGGACAACCCCAGGGGGCCCAACAGCAGCTTCAGTGGCCCAACCCCTGGGGGCCCCAACACGAGCTCCAGGGGCCCAACCCCAGGGGGCCCAAACCATAGCTAAAGGGGCCCAACCCCCGAGGGCTCCAACACCAGCTCCAGGGGCCCAACCCATGAGTGCCTGAACCATAGCTCCAGTTGCCCAACCCCTGGGGGACCCAACAGCAGCTCCAGGGGCCCAAACCCTGGGGGCCCCAAAACCAGCTCCAGAGGCCAACCCCTGGGGGCCCCAACACCATCTAAAGGGGCCCAACCCCTGAGCGCCCGAACCATAGCTCCAGGGGCCCAACCCCTGAGCGCCCGAACCATAGCTGCATTGGCACAACCCCTGGGGGCCCCAACACCAGCTGCAGGGGCCCAACCCCTGGGGGCCCCAACACCAGCTCCAGGGGCCCAACCCCTGGGGGCCCCAACACGAGCTCCAGGGGCCCAACCCCTGAGAGCCCGAACCATAGCTCCAGGGGCCCAACCCCTGGGGGCTCCAACACCATCTCAAGGGGACCAAATCCTGGGGGCCCCAACACCAGCTGCAGTGGCCCAATCCATGGGGGAAAGAACCATAGCTCCAGGGGCCCAACCCCAGGGGGCACCAACACCAGCTCCAGGGGCCCAACCCCTGAGCGTCCGAACCATAGCTCCAGGGACCCAACCCCTGGGGACCCCAACACCAATTCCAGGGGCCCAATCCCTGGAGGCCCCAACACCAGCTCCAGGGGCCCAACCCCTGAGCGCCCGAAACATAGCTCCAGGGGCCCAACCCCTGAGCGCCCGAACCATAACTCCACGGGCCCAACCCCTGGGGGCCCCAACACCAGCTCCAGGTTCCCAACCCCTGGGGGACCGAACCATAGCTCCATGGGCCAACCCCTGGGGACCCCAACACCAGCTCCTGGGGCCCAACCCCAGGGGGCCTCAACACCAGTCCAGGGGAACAACCCCTGGGGCCCCGAACCATAGCTCAAAGGTCCCAACCCCTGAGCACCCGAACCATAGCTTCAGGGGCCCAACCCCTGGGGGCCCCAACACCTGCTCTAGAGGCCCAACCTATGGGGGCCCCAACACCAGCTCCAGGGGCCCAACCCCTGTGGGCGAGAACCATAGTTCCAGGGGCTCACCCCCAGGGGAGCCCAACACTAGATCAAGGGAACCAACCCGAGAGATCCCGAACCACAGCTCCAGGGGCACAACCCCTTGGGGCCCCAACACCGGCTCCAGGGGCCCAACCCCGGAGCGCCTGAACCATAGCTCCAGGGGCCCAACCCCTGGATGCCCCAAAACCAGCTCCAGGGGCCCAAACCCTAAGGACCCCAACACCAGCTCCAGGGGCCCGACCCCTGAGCGCCCGAACCATAGCTCCAGGGGCCCAACCCCTGAGCGCCGGAACCAGAGCTCCAGGGGCCGAACCCCTGCAGGCCCCAACACCAGCTCCAGGGGCCCAAACCCTGGGGTCCCGAATACCAGCTCCAGGGACCCAATGCCTTGGGGGCCCGAACCAAAGCTCCAGGGGCCCAACCCCTGGGGGCCCCAACACCAGCTCCAGGGGCACAACCCCTGAGCGCCCGAACCATAGCTCCAGGGGCCCAACCCCTGGGGGCCCCAATACCAGCTATAGGGGCTCAACCCCTGAGAGCCCGATCCATAGCTCCAGGGGCCCAACCCCTGGGGGCCCGAACCATAGCTCCAGGGGCCCAACCCCTGGGGGCCCCAACACCAGCTCCAGGGGCCCAACCCCTGGGGGCCCCAACAAAAGCTTCAGGGGCCCAATCCCTGGGGACCCGAACACTAGCTCCAGGGGTGCAACCACTGAGCGCCCGAACCATAGCTCCAGTGGCCCAACCCCTGGGTGCCTCAACACCAGCTCCAGGGGCCAAACCTCTGGGGGCCCCAACACAAGCTCCAGGGGCCCAACCCCTGAGCTCCCGAACCATAGCTCCAGGGGCCCAACCCCTGAGCTCCCGAACCATAGCTCCAGGGGCCAAACCCACGGGGGCCGAACCAGAGCTCCAGGGGCCCAACCCCTGGGGAAACCTACACCAGCTCCAGGGGCCCAACCCCTGGGCGCCCCAACACCAGCTCCAGGGGCTCAACCCCTGAGCTCCCGAACCATAGCTCCAGGGGCCCAACCCCTGGGGGCCCGAACCATAGCTCCAGGGGCCGAACCCCTGGGGGCCGCAACACCAGCTCCAGGGGCCCAACCCCTGGGAGCCCCAACACCAGCTAAAGGGACCCAACCCCTCAGCGCCGGAACCATAGCCCCAGGGGCCCAACCCCTGGGGGCCCGAACCATAGCTCCATGGGCCCAACCGCTGGGGGCCCCAACACCAGCTGAAAGGCCTCAACCCCTTGTGTCCCCAACAACAGCTCCAGGGGCCCAACCCTTGGGGGCCTGAAGCATAGCTCCAGGGACCCAACCCCTGGGGGCCCAATCACCAGCTCCAGAGGCCTAACCGCTGGGGGCCCCAACACCAGCTCTAGGGGCCCAAACCCTGGAGGCCCGAAAAATAGCTCCAGGGGCCCAACCCTTGGGTTCCTCAACACCAGCTCCAGGGGCCCAACCCCTGCGGGCCCCAACACCAGCTCCAGGGGCCCAACCCCTGAGCACCAGAACCAGAGCTCCAGGGGCCCAACCCCTGGGGGAACGAACCATAGCTCCAGAGGCCCAACCCCTGGGGGCCTCAACACCAGCTCCAGGGGCCCAACCCCTGGGGGCCCTAACCACAGCTCCAGACCTCCAACCCCTGGTGACTCCAACACCTGCTACAGGGGAACCAACCCCTGAGAGCCCTAACCATAGCTCCAGGGGCCCAACCCCTGGGGGCCCGATCCATAGCTCCAGGACCCAAACCCAGGGGGCCCCAACACGAGCTCCAGAGTCCCAACCCCTGGGGGTCCCAACACCAGCTCCATTGGCCCAACCCCTGAGTGCCCGAACCATAGCTCCAGGGGCCCAACCCCTGGGGGCTCGAACCATAGCTCCAGGGGCCCAATCCCTGAGGGCCCCAACACCAGCTCAAGGGGGAGAACCCCTGGTGGCCATAACACCAGCTCCAGGGGCCCAACCCCTGGATCCCGAACCATACCTCCAGGGGCCAAACCCCTGGGGGCCCGAACACCAGCTCCAGGGGCCCAACTCCTAGGGGCCCGAACATCAGCTCCAGTGGCCCAACCCCTGGGGGCCCGAACACCAGCTCCAGGGGCTGAAAACCTGAGCGCCCGAACCATAGCTCCAGGGGAGCAACCCCTGGGGTCCCGAACCATAGCTCCATGGGCCCAACCAATGGGGACCCCAATACGAGCTCTTGGGTCCCAACCCCTGGGGGCCCCAACACCAGCTCCAGGGGCCTAACCCCTGAGCGCCCGAACCATAGCTCCAGGGATCCAAACCCTGGGGGCCCGAAACATAGCTCCAGGGACCCAACCCCTGGGGCCAAAACACCAGCTCCAGGGGCCCAACCCCTGAGCGCCCGAACCATAGCTCCAGGCGCCCAATCGCCGGGGCCCCAACACCAGCTCCAAGGGTACAACCCCTGAGCGCCAGAATCATAGCTCCAGGGGCCCTACCCCTGGGGGACCCAAATCGAGCTCCAGGGGCCCAACCCCTGGGGGCCCCAACACCAGCTCCAGGGGCCCAATCCCTGGGGACCCCAACACCAGCTCCAGGGGCACAACCCCTGAGCGCCAGAACCATACCTCCAGGGGCCCAACCCTTGGGGGCCCGAACCAAAGCTCCAGGGGCCCAACCCCTAGGGGACCCAACACCAGCTCCAGAGGCCCAAATCCTTATCGCCAGAAAAATAGCTCCAGGGGCCCAAACCCTGGGGGCCCCACCACCAGCTCAAGGGGCCCCACCCCTGGGGGCCCCAACACCAGCTCTAGGGGCCCAACCACTGGGGGTGCGAACCATAGCTCCAGGGGCCCAACCCCTGGGGGCCCTAACACCAGCTCCAGGGGCCCAACCTCTGAGCGCTCGAACCATAGCTCCAGGGGCCCAGCCCCTGAGGGCCCGAAAACCAGCTCCAGGGGCCCAATCCCTGGGGGCCCCAATACCAGCTCCAGGGGCCAAACCCCTTAGGGCCACAACACCAGCTCCAGGGGCCCAACCCCTCAGCGCCCGAACCATAGCTATAGGGGCCCAACCCCTGAACGCCCAAACCATAGCTCCATGGGTCCAACCCCTGGTGGCACCAACACCAGCTCCAGGGGCCCAACCACTTGGGGCACAAACACCAGCTCCAGATGCCCAACCCCTGGGGGCGCCTACACCAGGTCCAGGGGCCCAACCCCTGAGCGCCCGAACCATAGCTCCAGGGGCCCAACCCCTGAGCGCCCGAAACATTGGTCCAGAGGCCATACCCCTGGGGGCCCCAACACCAGTTCCAGGGGCCTAACCACTGGGGGCCCGAACCATAGCTCCAGGGGCCCAACCTCTGGGGCCCCAACACCAGCTCCAGGGGCAAAACCCCTGAGCGCCAGAACAATAGCTCCAGGGGCCCAAACCCTGAGCGCCCGAACTATAGCTCCAGGGGCCCAACCCCTGGGGGCCCCAACACCAGCTCCAGGGGACCAACCCCTGAGCGCCCGAACCATAGCTCCAGGGGCCCAAACCCTGAGCGCCCGAACCATAGCTCCAGCTGCCCAACCCTTGGGGGCCCCAACACCAGCTCCAGGGGCTCAACCCCTGAGCGCCCGAAACATAGCTCCAGGGTCCCAACTCTTGGGGGCCCCAACACCAGCTCCAGGGGCCGAACCTCTGGGGGCCCGAACCATAGCTCCAGGGGCTCAACCCCTGGGGCCCCAACATCAGCTCCAGGGGCCCAACCCCTGAGCGCCTGAACCATAGCTCTATGGACCCAACCCCTGGGGGCCCCAACACCAGTTCCAGGGGCCTAATCCCTGAGCGCCAGAACCATAGCTCCAGCGGCCCAACTCCTGGGGGCCCCAACACTAGCTCCAGGGGAACAAACCCTGGGGGCCCCAACACCAGCTCCAGGGGCCCAACCCCTGAGCGCCCGAACCATAGCTCTATGGACCCAACCCCTGGGGGCCCCAACACCAGTTCCAGGGGCCTAATCCCTGAGCGCCAGAACCATAGCTCCAGCGGCCCAACTCCTGGGGGCCCCAACACCAGCTCCAGGGACCCAACCCCTGGGGGAAAGAACCATAGCTCCAGGGGCCCAAACCCCGAGGGACCTAACACCAGCTCCAGTGGCCCAACCCCTGAGCGCCCGAACCATAGCTATAGGGGCCCAACCCCTGAACGCCCGAACCATAGCTCCATGGGCCCAAACCCTGGTGGCACCAACACCAGCTCCAGATGCCCAACCACTTGGGGCCCAAACACCAGCTCCAGGCGCCCAACCCCTGGGGGCGCCTTAACCATGTCCAGGGGCCCAACCCCTGAGCGCCCGAACAATTGCTCCAGGGGCAAAACCCCTGCAGGCCCCAACATCAGCTCCAGTGGCCCAACCCCTGGGGGCTCGAACACCAGCTACAGGGGCCCAAACCCTGAGCGCCCGAACCATAGCTCCAGGGGCCTAACCCCTGAGGGCCCCAACACCAGCTCCAGGGGACCAGCCCCTGGGGACAAAACACCATCTCAAGGGGCACAACCCCTGGGGGCCCGAACCATAGCTCTAGTTGCCCAACTCCTGGGGGCCCCAACACCAGCTCCAGGGGCCCAACCCCTGTGCGCCCGAACCATAGCTTCAGGGACCCAACCCCTGAGGGCCCCAACACTAGTTTCAGGGGCCTAACCCCTGGGGGCCCCAACACCAGCTCCAGGGACAAAACCCTGGGGGGAAAGAACCATGGCTCCAGGGTCCCAATCCCTGGGGTCCCCAACACCAGCTCCAGGGGCCCAGCCCCTGAGCGCCCGAACCGTAGCTCTAGTTGCCCAGCCCCTGGGGCCCCAACACCAGCTCCAGAGGACTAACCCCTGGGGGCCCCAACCCCAGCTCCAGGGGCCCAACCCCTGAGCACCCGAACCATAGCTCCAGGGGCCCAACCCCTGGGGGCCTCAACACCAGCTCCAGGGGCCCATCCCCTGCGGGCGAGAACTATGACTCCAAGGGTCTAACCCCTGGAGGCCCCAACACCTGATCCAGGGGCCCAACCCCTGAGCACAAGAACCATAGCTCCAGGGGCCCAATCCCTTGGGGCCCCAAAACCAGCTCCAGGGGCCCAACCCCTGAGCGCCCGAACCATAGTTCCATGGGCCCAACCCCTGGGGGCCCCAAGAGCAGCTCCAGGGGCCCAACCCCTGAGCGCCCGAACCATAGCTCCAGGGGCCCAACCCCTGGGGGCCCCAACACCAGCTCCAGGGGCCCAACCCCTGAGCGGCCGAACCATAGCTGAAGGGGCCCAACAACTGGGGTCCCCAACACCAGCTCCAGGGTACAACCCCTGGGGGCCCCTACACCAGCTCCACGGGCCCAACCACTGGGGGCCCCAACACCAGCTCCAGGAGCCCAACTCCTGAACGCCCGAACCATAGCTCCAGGGGCCCAACCCCTGAGCGCCCGAAAAATAGCTCCAGGGGCCCAACCCCTAAGCGCCGGAACCATAGCTCCAGGGGCCCAACCCCTTCGGGCCCCAACACCAGCTCCAGGGGCCCAAACCATGGGGGCCCTAATACCTGCTCCAGGGACCCAACCCCTGGGGGATCGAACCAGCTCCAGGGACCCAACCCCTGGGGGCCCGACCCATAGCTCCAGGGGCCCAAGCCCTGGGGGCCCCAACACCAGCTCCAGGGGCCCAACCCCTGAGCGCCCGAACCATAGCACCAGGGGTCTAACCCCTGGGGGTTCCAACACCAGCTCCAGGGGCCCAGCCCCTGGGGGAGGAAACAGCAGCTCAAGGGGCACAACCCCTTGGGGCCCGAACCAGAGCTCCAGTTGCCCAACCCCTGGGGGCCGAAACACCAGCTCCAGGGGCCCAACCCCTGTGCGCCCGAACAATAGCTTCAGGGAACCAAACCCTGAGGGCCCCGACACCAGTTCCAGGGGCCCTAAGCCTGGGGGCCCCAATACCAGCTCCAGGGGCCCAACCCATGGGGGAAAGAACCATGGCTCCAGGGTCCCAATCCCTGGGTCCCCCAACACCAGCTCCAGGGACACAGCCCCTGAGCGCCGAACCATAGCTCTAGTTGCCCAACCCCTGGGGGCCCCAACACCAGCTCCAGAGGCCCAACCCCTGAGCGCCCGAACCATAGCTCCAGGGGCCCAACCCCTGTGCGCCCGAACCATAGCTTCAGGGACCCAACCCCTGGGGCCCCAACACCAGATCCAGGGGCCCAACCCCTGAGCACCCGAATCATAGCTCCAGGGGCCCAACCCCTTCGGGCACCTACACCAGCTCCAGGGACCCAACCCCTGAGCGCCCGAACCATAGCTCCAGGGGCCCAACCCCTGGGGGCCCCAACTCCAGCTCCAGAGGCCCAACCCCTGAGCGGAGTAACCATAGCTCAAGGGGCCCAACCCCTGGGGGCCCCAACACCAGCTCCAGGGTACAAAACCTGGGGGCCCCTTCACCAGCTCCAGGGACCCAACCACTGGGGGCCCCAACACCAGCTCCAGGGGCCCAACCCCTGAGCGCCCGAACCATAGCTCCAGGGGCCCAACCAATGAGCGCCTGAACCATAGCTCCAGAGGCCCAACGCCAGAGCGCCTCAAACATAGCTCCAGGGTCCCAACCCCTGGGGGCCTCAACACCAGCTCCAGGGGCCGAACCGCTGGGGGCCCGAACTACAGTTCCAGGGGCCCAACCCCTGGGGGCCCCAACACCAGCTCCAGGGGCCCATCCCCTGGGGGCGAGAACCATGACTCCAAGGGTCTAACCCCTGGAGGCCCCAACACCTGATCCAGGGGCCCAACCCCTGAGCACAAGAACCATAGCTCCAGGGGCCCAATCCCTTGGGGCCCCAAAACCAGCTCCAGGGGCCCAACCCCTGAGCGCCCGAACCATAGTTCCAGGGGCCCAACCCCTGGGGGCCCCAACAGCAGCTCCAGGGGCCCAACCCCTGAGCGCCCGAACCATAGCTCCAGGGGCCCAACCCCTGGGGGCCCCAACACCAGCTCCAGGGGCCCAACCCCTGAGCGGCCGAACCATAGCTCAAGGGGCCCAACAACTGGGGGCCCCAACACCAGCTCCAGGGTACAACCCCTGGGGGCCCCTCCACCAGCTCCACGGGCCCAACCACTGGGGGCCCCAACACCAGCTCCAGGAGCCCAACTCCTGAACGCCCGAACCATAGCTCCAGGGGCCCAACCAATGAGCGCCCGAAAAATAGCTCCACGGGCCCAACCCCTAAGCGCCGGAACCATAGCTCCAGGGGCCCAACCCCTGAGCGCCCGAAAAATAGCTCCAGGGGCCCAACTCCTGGGGGCCCCAACACCAGCTCCAGGGGCCCAACCCCTGAGCGCCCGAACCATAGCTCCAGGGGCCCAACCCCTGAGCGCCCTAACAATAGCTCCAGGGGCCCAACTCCTGGGGGCCCAAACACCAGTTCCAGGGGCCGAACCCCTGAGCGCCGAACCATAGCTCCAGGGGCCCAACCCCTGGAGGACCCAAATCCAGCTCCAGGGGCCCAACCCCTGGTGTCCCCAACACCAGCTCCAGGGGAACAACCCCTTAGAGCCGGAACCATAGCTCCAGGGTCCCAAACCCTGCGGGCCCCAACACCAGTTCCAGGGGCCCAAACCCTGGGGGCCCGAACCATAGCTCCAGGGGCCAAACCCCTGGGGGCCCCAACACGAGCGCCAGGGGCCCAAACCCTAAGCGCACGAACCATAGCTACAGAGGCCCAACCTCTTTGGGCCCCAACCCCAGCTCCAGGGGCCCAACCCCTGAGCGCCCGAACCATAGCTCCAGGGGCATAACCCCTTAACGCCCGAGCCATAGCTCCAGGAGGCCAACCCCTGCTGGCCCCAACACCAGCTCCAGGGGCCCAACCACTGGGGGCCCCAACAAAAGCTCCACGGGCACAACCCCTGAGAGCCCCAACACCAGCTCCAGAGGCCCAACCCCTGAGCGCCCGAACCATAGCTCCAGGGGCCAAACCCCTGGGGGCCCCAACACCAGCGCCAGGGGCCCAAACCCTAAGCGCACGAACCATAGCTACAGAGGCCCAACCTCTTTGGGCCCCAACCCCAGCTCCAGGGGCCCAACCCCTGAGCGCCCGAACCATAGCTCCAGGGGCATAACCCCTGAACGCCCGAGCCATAGCTCCAGGAGGCCAACCCCTGCTGGCCCCAACACCAGCTCCAGGGGCCCAACCACTGGGGGCCCCAACAAAAGCTCCACGGGCACAACCCCTGAGAGCCCCAACACCAGCTCCAGAGGCCCAACCCCTGAGCGCCCTAACCATAGCTACAGGGGCCCAACCCCTGAACGCCCGAGCCACAGCTCCAGGGGCCAAACCCCTGCGGGCACCAACACCAGCTCCAGGTGCCCAATCCCTTGGGGCCCCAACACCAGCTGCAGGGGTCCAACCCCTGAGCGTCCGAACCATAGCTCCAGGGGCCCAACAACTGAGCGCCCGAACCATAGCTCCAGAGGCACAACCCCTGGGGGACCCAACATCAGCTCCAGGGGCCCAACCCCTGGGGGCCCCAACACCAGGTCCAGGGGCCCAACCCCTGAGCGCCCCAACCATACCTCCAGGTGCCCAACCCTTTGGGGTCCCAACACCAGCTCCAGGGGCCCAAAACCTGGGGGCCCGAACCATAGCTCCAGGGGCCCAACCCCTGCGTCCCGAACCACAGCTCCAGGGGCCCAACCGCTGGGGGCCCCAACACCAGCTCCAGGGGACCAACCCCTGGGGGCCCCACCACTAGCTCCAGGGGCCCAACAACTGACCGCCGGATGTATAGCTCCAGGGGCCCAACCCCTGAGGGCCCGAACCATAGCTCCAGGGGCCCAACCCCTGGGGGCCCGAACCATAGCTCCAGGGGCCCAAACCCTGGGGGCCCCATCACCAGCTCCAGGGGCCCAACCACTGGGGGCCCCAACACCAGCTCCAGGCGCCCAACCCATGGGGGCGCCTACACCAGGTCCAGGGGCCCAACCCCTGCGCGCCTGAACCATAGCTCAGAGGCAAAACCCCTGCGGGCACCAACACCAGCTCCAGGGGCCCAACCCCTGGGGGCCCCAACACCAGCTCCAGGGGCCCAACCACTGAGCGCCCGAACCGTAGTTCCAGGGGCCCAACCCCTGAGTGCCCGAACCATAGCTCGAGTGGCCCAACCCCTGAGAGACCGATACACAGCTCCAGGGGCCCAACCCCTGGGAGCCCCAACACCAGCTCCAGGGGCCCAACCGCTGGGGGCCCGAACCATATCTCCAGGGGCCCAACCCCTGGGGCCCCAACACCAGCTGCAGGGGACCAACCCCTGAGCGCCCGAACTATAGCTCCAGGGGCCCAACCCCTGAGCGCCCGAACTATAGCTCCAGGGGCCCAACCCCTGAGGGCCCCAACACCAGCTCCAGGGGACCAACCCCTGGGGGCCCGAACACCAGCTCCAGGTGCCCAACCCCTTGGGGCCCCAACACCAGCTCCAGGGGTCCAACCCCTGAGCGTCCGAAACATAGCTCCAGGAGCCCAACCCCTGAGCGCCCGAACCATAGCTCCAGGGGCCCAACCCTTGGGGACCAAACACCAGCTCCAGGGGCCCAACCCCTGAGGGCCCCAACACAAGCTCCAGGGGCCCAACCCCTGAACGCCAGAACCATAGCTCCAGGTGCCCAACCCCTGTCGGTCCGAACACCAGCTCCAGGGGCCCAGCATCTGGGGGCCCGAACCATAGCTCCAGGGACCCAACCCCTGCGTCCCGAACCATAGCTCCAGGGGCCCAACCGCTGGGGGCTGCAACACCAGCTCCAGGGGACCAACCCCTGGGGGCCCCAACACCAGCTCCAGGGGCCCAACAACTGACCTCCCGATGCATAGCTCCAGGAGCCCAAACCCTGGTAGCCCGAACCATACCTTTAGGGGCCCAACCCCTGGGGCCCCCAACACCAGCTCCAGGGGCCCAACCCCTGAGCGTCCGAACCCTAGATCCAGGGGCCCAACGCCTGGGGGCCCCAACACCAGCTCCAGCGGCGTAACCCCTGGGGGACATAACACCAGCTCCAGGGGTCGAACCCATGGGGGAAAGAACCATGGCTCCAGGGTCCAAATCCCTGGGGCCCCCAACACCAGCCTCAGGGGCCCAACACCTGAGCGCCTGAACCATAGCTCCAGGGGCCCAACCCCTGGGGTCCCCAACACCAGCTCCAGGGGACCAACCCCGGGGGGCCCCAACACGAGCTCCAGGGGCCCAACCCCTGAGCACCCGAACCATAGCTCCAGGGGCCCAACCCCTGGGGGCATCAACACCAGTTCCAGGGTTCCTACCCCTGGGGGCCTCAACACCTGCTCCAGGGGCCCAACCATTGGGGGCCCCAGCACCAGCTACAGGGGCCCAACCCCTGGGGGCCCAAACCATAGCTCCAGGGGCCCAACTCCTGGGAGCCCGAACACCAGCTCCAGGGGCCCAACTCCTGAGCGCCCGAACCATACCTCCAGGGTCCCAAACTCTGGGGGCCCCAACACCAGCTCCAGGGGCCCAACCCCTGAGCGCCCTTATCATAGCTCCAGGGGCCTAACCCTTGGGGGCACCAACACCAGCTCCAGGGGCCCAACCCCTGGAGGCCCCAACACCAGCTCAAGGGGCAAAACCCCTGGGGGCCCGAACCGTAGCTCCAGGGGCCCAACCCCTGGGGGCCCCAACACCAGCTCCATTGGCCCAACTTCTGTGCTCACGAACCATAGCTCCAGGGGCCCAATCCCTGGGGGCCCCAACAACAGCTCCAGGGGCCCAACCCCTGGGGGCCCCAACACCAGCTCCAGGGCCCAACCCATGGGAGAATGAACCATGGCTCAAGGGTCTCAATCCCTGGGGCCCCCAACACCAGCCCCAGGGGCCCAACCTCTGAGCGCCCGAACCATAGCTCCAGGGGCCCAACCCCTGGGGGCCCGAACACCAGCTCCAGGGGCCCAACACCTGAGCGCCCGAACCATAGCTCCAGGTGCTCAACCCCTGGGGGCTCCAACACCAGCTCCAGGGGACCAACCCCTGGGGGCCCCAACACCAGCTCCAGGGGCCCAAACCCTGAGCGCCCGAACCATAGCTCCAGGGGCCCAACCTCTGGGGGCCCCAACACCAACTCCAAGAACCCAACCCCTGGGGGCCCCAACTCCATCTCCAGGGGCCCAACCCCTGAACGCCCGAACCATAGCTCCAGGTTCCAACCCCCTGAGCGCCTTAACCATAGCTCCAGGGGCCCAACCCCTTTGGACTCCAACACCAGCTTCAGGGGCCCAACCCCTGGGGGCGAGAACCATAGCTCTAGGGGCCCAAACCCTGTTGGCACCAACATCAGATCCAGGGGCCCAACCCCTGAGCGCCCGAACCATAGCTCCAGGGGCCCAACCCTTGGGGCCCCCAACACCAAATCCAGGAGCCCAACCCCTTAGCGCCCGAACCATAGCTCCAGGGGCCCAACCCCTGGGGGCCCCAACACCAGATCCAGGGGCATAACCCCTGAGCGAAGGATCCATAGCTCCAGGGTCCCAACCCCTGCGGGCCTCAACACCAGCTCCAGGGGCCCAACCCCTGGGGACCCCAATGCCAGCTCAAAGGGCCCAACCCCTGGGGGTCCAAACCATAGCTCCAGGGGCCCAACCCCGGGGGGTACCAACACCAGCTCCAGGGGCCCAACACCTGAGAGCCCGAAAAATAGCTCCAGGGGCCAAACCCCTGGAGCAACCCACCACCAGTTCCGGAGTTCCCACCCCTGGGGGCCCCAACACCAGCTCCAGGGGCCTAACCCCTGGGGGCCCGAACCATTGCTCCAGGGTCCCAACCCCTGGGGGCCCCAACACCAGCTCCAGGGTCCCAAACCCTAAGCTTAAGAACCATAGCTCCAGTTGCCCAACCCCTGGTGGCCTCAAGACAAGCTCCAGGGGCCCCACCCCTGGTTGCCCCAACACCAGCTCCATGGGCGCAACCCATGAGGAAGAGAACCATAGCTCCAGGGGCCCAACCCGTGGGGGAAAGAACCATGGCTCCAGGGTCCCAATCCCTGGGGTCCCCAACACCAGCTCCAGGGGCCCAGCCCCTGAGCGCCCCAACCATAGCTCCAGGGGCCCAACCCCTGGAGGACCCAACACCAGCTGAAGGGGACTAACCCCTGTGGGCCACAAGTCCAGCTCCAGAGGCCCAACCCCTGAGCACCCGAATCATAGCTCAAGGGGCCCAACCCCTGGGGGCGCCAACACCAGCTCCAGGGGCCCAACCCATGGGGGCCCCAATACCTGCTCCAGGGACCCAACCCCTGGGGGATCGAACCATAGCTCCAGGGGCTCAACCCCTGGGGGCCACAACACCAGCTCCAGGGGCACAAGCCCTGAGCGCCCGAACCATAGCTCTAGGGGCCCAACCCCTTTGGGGCCCCAACACCAGCTCCAGGGGCTCAACCCCTGAGAGCCCGAACCATAGCTCCAGGGACCCAACCTCTGGGGCCCCAACAGCAGCTCCAGGGGCCCAACCCCTGAGCACCCGAACCATTGCTCCAGGGGCCCAAACTCTGGGGGCCCCAACCCCAGCTCCAGGGGCCCAACCCCTGAGCGGCCGAACCATATCTCAAGGGGCCCAACCCCTGGGGGCCACAACACCAGCTCCAGGGTACAACCCCTGGGGGCCCGTACATCAGCTCCAGGGGCCAAACCACTGGAGGCCCCAACACAAGCTCCAGGGGCCCAACCCCTGAACGCCCGAACCATAGCTCCAGAGCCCAACCCCTGAGCGCCCGAACCATTGTTCCAGGGGCCCAACCCCTGAGCGCCCGAAACATAGCTCCAGGGTCCCAACCCCTGGGGGCCCCAACACCAGCTCCAGGGGCTCGACCCCTGAGCGCCCGAACCATAGCTCCAGGGTCCCAACCACTGAGCGCCGGAACCATAGCTCCAGGGGCCCAACCCCTGCGGGCCCCAACACAAGCTCCAGGGGCCCAACCCATGGGGGCCCCAATACCTGCTCCAGGGACCCAACCCCTGGGGGATCGAACCATAGCTCCAGGGGCCCAACCCCTGGGGGCCCCAACACCAGCTCCAGGGGCACAAGCCCTGAGCCCCCGAACCATAGCCCCAGGGGCCCAACCCCTGGGGGCTCCAACACCAGCTCCAGGGGCTCAACCCCTGAGCGCCCGAACCATAGCTCTAGGGGCCCAACCCCTGGGGGCCCGAACCATAGGTCCAGGGGCCCAACCACTGGGGGCCCCAACACCAGCTCCAGGGGCCCAACCCCTGAGCGCCCGAACCATAGCTCCAGGGGCCTAACCAATGGGGGCCCCAACACCAGCTCCAGGGGCCCAGCCCCTGGGGGACAAAACAGCAGCTCAAGGGGCACAACCCCGGGGGCCCGAACCATAGCTTCAGGGACCCAACCCCTGTGCGCCTAAACCATAGCTTCAGGGACCCAACCCCTGAGGGCCCCATCACCAAATCCAGGGGCCCAACCCCTGGGGGCCCCAACACCAGCTCCAGTTGCCCAACCCATGGGGGAAAGAACCATGGTTCAAGGGTCCCAATCCATGGGGCCCCCAACAGCAGCTCCAGGGACCCAGCCCCTGAGCACCCGAACCATAGCTCTAGTTGCCCAACCCCTGGGGGCCCCAACTCCAGCTCCAGGAGCCCAACCCCTGAGCGCCAGAACCATGGCTCCAGGCGCCCAACCCCTGGGGGCCCCAACACCAGCTCCAGGGGCCCAACCCCTGGGAACCCGAACTATAGCTCCAGGGGCCCAACCCCTGGGGGACCCAACACCAGCTCCAGGGGCCTATCCCCTGGGGGCGAGAACCATAGCTCCAGGGGCCCAACCCCTGGGGGCCCCAACACCAGATCCAGGTGCCCAACCCCTGAGCACTCGAACCATAGCTCCAGGGGCCCCACCCCTTGGGGCCCCAACACCAGCTCTAGGGGCCGAACCCCTGAGCGCCCGAACCATAGCTCCAGGGTCCCAACCCCTGGGGGCCCCAACAGCAGCTCCAGGACCCCAACCCCTGAGCGCCCGAACCATAGCTCCAGGGGCCCAACCCCTGGGGGCCCCAACCCCAGCTCCAGAGGCCCAACCCATGAGCGGCGGAACCATAGCACAAGGGGCCCAACCCCTGGGGGCCCCAACACCAGCTCCACGATACAACCCATGGGGGTCCCTAAACCAGCTCCAGGGGCCCAACCACTGGGGGCCCCAACACCAGCTCCAGGGGCCCAACCCCTGAGCGCCCGAACCATAGCTCCAGGGGCCCAACCCTTGAGCGCCCGAACCATAGCTCCAGGGTTTCAACCCCTGCGGGCCCCAATACCAGCTCCAAGGGCACAACCCCTGAGCGCCCGAACCATAGCTCCAGGGGCCCAACCCGTGAGCGCCCGAACCATAGCTCCAGGGGCCCAACGCCTGGGGGCCCCAACACCAGCTCCAGTTGACCAACCCCTGGGGGCCCCAACACAAGCTCCAGGGGCCCAAACCCTGAGCGCCCTAACCGTAGCTCCAGGGGCCCAACTCCTGGGGGCCCCAACACCAGCTCCAGGGGCCCAACCCCTGAGCGCCCGAACCATAGCTCTATGGGCCCAACCCCTGGGGGCCCCAACACCAGCTCCAGGGGACCAATCCCTGAGCGCCCGAAACGTAGCTCCAGTGGTCCAATCCCTGGGGGCCCCAACACCAGCTCCAGGGGCCTAACCCCTGGGGACGAGAACCATAGCTCCAGGGGCCCAACCCCTGGGGGCTCCAACACCAGTTCCAGGGGCCCAACCCCTGAGCACCGAACCATAGCTCCAGGGGCCCAACCCCTGGAGGACCCAAATCCAGCTCCAGGGGCCCAACCTCTGTGTGCCCCAACACGAGCTCCAGGGGCCCAACCCCTTAGACCCGGAACCATAGCTCCAGGGTTCCAACCCCTGCGGGCCCCAACACCAGCTCCAGGGGCACAACCCCTGAGCGCCCGAACCATAGCTCCAGGGGCCCAACCCCTGGGGGCCCGAACCATAGCTCCAGGGGCCCAACCCCTGGGGGTCCCAACACCAGCTCGAGGGGCTCAACCCCTGAGCGCCCGAATCATAGCTCCAGGGGCCCAAACCCTGGGGTCCGAATACCAGCTTCAGGGGCCCAATCCCTGGGGGCCCCAACAAAAGCTCCAGGGGCCCAACCCCTGAGGGACCCAACACCAGCTCCATGGGCCCAACCCCTGAGCGCCCGAACCATAGCTCCAGGGGCCCAACCCTTGAACGCCCGAGCCATAGCTCCAGGGGCCCAACCCCTGGTGGACCCAACACCCTCTCCAGGGGCCCAACCACTGGGGGCCCCAACACCAGCTCCAGGCGCCCAACCCCTGGTGGCGCCTATACCAAGTCCAGGGGCCCAACCCCTGAGCGCCCGAACCATAGCTCCAGGGGCCCAACCCCTGAGTGACCGAAAAATAGCTCCAGGGGCCCTACCCCTGGGGGCCCCAACACCAGCTCCAGGGGCCCAACCCCTAAGTGCCCGAACCATAGCTCCAGGGGCCCAACCCCTGAGTGACCGAAAAATAGCTCCAGGGGCCCTACCCCTGGGGGCCCCAACACCAGCTCCAGGGGCCCAAACGCTGGGGGCCCGAACCATTGCTCCAGGGGCCCAACCCCTGGGGCCCCAACACCAGCTCCATGGGC
Organism: Gopherus flavomarginatus; assembly: GCF_025201925.1. Classification (NCBI taxonomy): domain Eukaryota; kingdom Metazoa; phylum Chordata; order Testudines; family Testudinidae; genus Gopherus; species Gopherus flavomarginatus. The sequence goes on along the minus strand of NW_026114904.1, from coordinate 17,086 downwards.
CCAACCCCTGAGCGCCCGAACCATAGCTCCAGGGGCCCAACCCCTGAGCCCCCGAACTATAGCTCCAGGGGCCCAACCGCTGAGGGCCCCAACACCAGCTCAAGGGGATCATCCCCTGGGGGCCCCAACACCAGCTCCAGGGGCCCAACCCCTGGGGGCGAGAACCATAGCTCCAGGGGCCCAACCCGTGGGGGCCCCAACACCAGTTCCAGGGGCACAACCACGGAACGCCCGAAACATAGCTCCAGGGGCCCAACACCTGGAGGCCCCAAATACAGCTCCAGTGGCCAACCCCTGGGGGCCCCAACACGAGCTCCAGGAGCCCAACCCCTTAGAGCCGGAAAAATAGTTCTAGGGTTCCAACCCCTGCGGGCCCCCACACCAGCTCCAGGGGCACAACCCCTGAGCGCCCGAACCATAGCTCCAGGGGCCCAACTGCTGGGGGCCCGAACCATAGCTCCAGGGGCCCAATCCCTGGGGGCCCCAACACCAACTCCAGGGGCCCAACCCCTGGGGGCCCGAACCATAGCTCCAGGGGCCAAACCCCTGGGGGTCCCAACACCAGCTCCAGGCGCCCAAACCCAAAGCGCACGAACCATAGCTCCAGGGGCCCCACCCCTGGGGGCCCCAAAACCAGCTCTAGAGGCCCAACCTCTGGGAGAAAGAACCATAGCTTCAGGGGCCCAACCCCTGGGGGTCCCAACACCAGCTCCAGGTGCCCAAACCCTTGGGGCCCCAACACCAGCTGCAGGGGTCCAGACCCTGAGCGTCAGAGCCATAGCTCCAGGGTCCCAAGCCCTGAGCGCCCGAATCATAGCTACAGGGGTCCAAACCCTGGGGTTGAACACCAGCTTCAGGGGTCCAATCCCTGGGGGCCCCAACAAAAGCTCCAGGGGCCCAACCCCTGAGGGCCCCAACACCAGCTCCAGGGTCCCAACCCCTGAGCGCCCGAACCGTAGCTCCAGGGGCCCAACCCCTAAGTGCCCGAACCATAGCTCCAGGGGTCCAACCCCTGAGCGACCGAAAAATAGCTCCAGGTGCCCTACCCCTGGGGGCCCCAACACCAGCTCCAGGGGCCCAACCGCTGGGGGCCCGAACCATAGCTCCAGGGGCCCAACCCCTGGGGGCTCCAACACCAGCTCCAGGGGCTCAACCCCTGAGCGCCCGAATCATAGCTCCAGGGGCCGAACCTCTGAGCGCCCGAACCATAGCTCCAGGGGCCCAACCCCAGGGGGCCCGAATACCAGTTCCAGGGGCCCAACCCCTGGGGGACCGAACCATAGCTCCTGGGGCCCAAACCCTGGGGGCCCCAACACCAACTCCAGGGGCCCAACCCCTGGTTGCCCGAACCATAGCTCCAAGGGCCCAACCCATGGGGGCCCCAACACCAGCTCCAGCGGCCCAGCCCCTTGGGTCCCCAAAACCAGCTCCAGTGGCCCAACCCCTTTGGGCCCCAACACCAGCTCCAGGGTCCCAACCCCTGAGCCCCAAAACCAACTCCAGTGTCCCAAACCCTGGTTGCCCAAACCATAGCTCCAGGGGCAAAACCCCTGAGCGCACGAACCATAGTTCTAGGGGCCCAACCCCTAGGGGCCCCAACACCAGCTCCAGGCGCCCAACCACTGGGGGACCCAACACCAGCCCCAGGCGCCCAACCCCTGGGAGCGCCTACACCAAGTCCAGGGGCCCAACACCTGAGCGCCTGAAACCTAGCTCCAGAGGCAAAACCCCTGCGGGCACCAACACCAGCTCCAGGGGCCCAACCCCTGGGGGCCCCAACACCAGCTCCAGTAGCCCAACCCCTGAGCGCCCGAACCGTAGCTCCAGGGGCCCAACCCCTAAGTGCCCGAACCATAGCTCCAGGGGCCCAACCCCTGAGCGCCCGAATCCTAGCTCCAGGGGCCCAAACCCTGTGGTCCGAACACCAGCTTCAGGGGCCCAATCGCTGGGGGCCCCAACAAAAGCTCCAGGGGCCCAACCCCTGAAGGCCCCAACACCAGCTCCATGGGCCCAACCCCTGAGCGCCCGAACCATAGCTCCAGGGGCCCAACCCCTGAACGCCCGAGCCATAGCTCCATGATACCAACCCCTGGTTGCCCCAACACCAGCTCCAGGGGCCCAACCACTGGGGGACCCAACACCAGCTACTGGCGCTAAACCCCTGGGGGCGCCTACACCAAGTCCAGGGGCCCAACCCCTGAGCGCCTGAACCCTAGCTCCAGAGGCAAAACCCCTGCGGGCCCCAACAACAGCTCCAGGGTCCCAACCCCTGAGCGCCCGAACCGTAGCTCCAGGGGCCCAACCCCTAAGTGCCCGACCATAACTCCAGGGGCCCAACCCCTGAGCGACCGAAAAATAGCTCCAGGGGCCCTACCCCTGGGGGCCCCAACACCAGCTCCAGGGGCCCAACCGCTGGGGGCCCGAACCATTACTCCAGTGGCCCAACCCCTGGGGCCCCAACACCAGCTCCAGGTTCCCAACCCCTGAGCGCCCGAACCATAGCTCCAGGGGCCCAACCCCTGAGCCCCCGAACTATAGCTCCAGGTGCCCAACCCCTGGGGGACCCAACACCAGCTCCAGGGGCCCAACCCCTGGGGGCCCCAACACCAGCTCCAGGGGCCCAACACCTGGGGGCCCGAACCATAGCTCCAGGGGCCCAACCCCTGAGCCCCCGAATTATAGCTCCAGGTGCCCAACCCCTGGGGGACCCAAAACCAGCTCCAGGGGCCCAATCCCTGGGGGCCCCAACACCAGCTCCAGGGGCCCAACACCTGGGGGCCCGAACCATAGCTCCAGGGGCCCAACCCCTGCGTCCCGAACCATAGCTCCAGGGGCCCAACCGCTGGGGGCCCCAACACCAGCTCCAGGGGATAAACCCCTGGGGGCCCCAACACCAGCTCCAGGGGCCCAACAACTGACCGCCCGATGCATAGTTCAAGGGGCCTAACCCCTGGAGGCCTGAACCATAGCTCCAGGGTCCCAACCCCTGGGGGCCTCAACCCCAGCTCCAGGGGCCTAACCCCTGAGCGCACGAAACCTAGCTCCAGGGGCCCAAACCCTGGGGGACCTAACACCAGCTTCAGGGGCCCAATCCCTGGGGGCCCCAACACCAGCTCCAGGAGCCCAACCCCTGAACGCCCGAACTATAGCTCCAGGGGCCCAACCCCTGAGCACCCGAACTATAGCTCCAGGGGCCCAACCCCTGGGGGCCCCAACAAAAGCTCCAGCGGACCAAACCCTGGGGACCCCAACACCAGGTTCAGGTGCCCAACCCCTTGGGGCCACAACACCAGCTCCATGGGCCCAACCCCTGAGCGCCCGAACCATAGCTCCAGGGGCCCAACCCCTGAACGCCCGAGCCACAGCTCCAGGGGCCCAAAACCTGGTTGCCCCAACACCAGGTCCAGGGGCCCAACCACTGGGGGACCCAACACCAGCTCCAGGCGCCCAACCCCTGGGGGCACCTACACCAATTCCAGGGGCCCAACCCCTGAGCGCCTGAACCCTAGCTCCAGAGGCAAAACCCCTGCGGGCACCAACACCAGCTCCAGGGGCCCAACCCCTTGGGGCCTCAACACCAGCTCCAGGGGTCCAACCCCTGAGCGTCCGAACCATAGCTCCAGGGGCCCAACCCCTGAGGGCCCGAACCATAGCTCCAGGGGCACTACCCCTGGGGACCCAACACCAGCTCCAGTGGCGCAACCCCTGGGGGCCCCAACACTACCTCCAGGGTCCCAACCCCTGGGCTCCGAACCATAGCTCCAGGGGCCCAACCTCTGGGGGCTCAAACACGAGCTCCAGGGGCTCAGCCCTTGGGGGCCCGAAGCATAGCTACAGGGGCCCAACCCCTGGGAGCCCCAACACCAGCTCCATTGTCCCAACCCCTGGGTGCCGAAATACCAGCTCCAGGGGCCCAACCCCTCAGCGCCTGAACCATAGCTCCTGGGGCCCAAACCCTGGTGGCTCCAACAACAGCTCCAGGGGCCGAACCCCTGAGCGCCGGAACCATAGTTCTATGGGCCCAACCCCTGGGGTCCCCAACACCAGCTCCAGGGGACCAACCCTTGGGGGACCCAAAACAAGATCCAGGGGCCCAACCACTGAGCTCCCGAACCATAGCTCCAGGGGCACAACCCCTGGGGGACCCAAAACCAGCTCCGTGGGCCCAACCCCAGGGGGCCCCTGCACCAGCTCCAGGGGCCCAACCCCTGAGCGCCCGAACCATAGCTCCTGGGGCCCAACCCCTGAGCGCAATATCATAGCTCCAGGGTCCCAACCACTGCGGGCCCCAACAACAGCTCCAGTGGCCCAACCCCTGGGGGCCCCAATACCAGCTCCAGGGGCCCAAACCCTGGGTCCCCGAACCATAGCTCCAGGGACCGAACCCCTGGGGGCCCCAACACCAGCTCCAGTTGCCCAACCCCTGAGGGCCCGAACCATAGCTCCAGTGGCCCAACCCCTGAGAAGCCGAAAAATAGCTCCAGGGGCCAAACACCTGCGGGCCCGAACCATAGCTCCAGCGGCCAAACCCCTGTTGGCCCCAACACCAGCTCCAGGGGCCCAACCCCTGGGGGCCCCATCACCAGCTGCACGGGTCCAACCCCTGAGCGCCCGAAACATAGCTCCAGGGTCCCTACCCCTGGGGGCCCCAACAACAGCTCCAACGAACCAAACCCTGGTGGCCCCAACACCACCTCCAGGGGCCCAACCCCTGGGGGCCCCAACACCAGCTCCAGGGGTCCAACCCCTGAGCGCCTGAATCATAGCTCCAGGGGCCCAACTCCTGGGGGCCCAAACAACAGCTCCAGGGGCCGAACCCCTGAGCGCCGGAACCATAGTTCTATGGGCCCAACCCCTGGGGTCCCCAACACCAGCTCCAGGGGACCAACCCTTGGGGGACCCAAAACAAGATCCAGGGGCCCAACCACTGAGCTCCCGAACCATAGCTCCAGGGGCACAACCCCTGGGGGACCCAAAACCAGCTCCGTGGGCCCAACCCCAGGGGGCCCCTGCACCAGCTCCAGGGGCCCAACCCCTGAGCGCCCGAACCATAGCTCCTGGGGCCCAACCCCTGAGCGCAATATCATAGCTCCAGGGTCCCAACCACTGCGGGCCCCAACAACAGCTCCAGTGGCCCAACCCCTGGGGGCCCCAATACCAGCTCCAGGGGCCCAAACCCTGGGTCCCCGAACCATAGCTCCAGGGACCGAACCCCTGGGGGCCCCAACACCAGCTCCAGTTGCCCAACCCCTGAGCGCCGGAACCATAGCTCCAGTGGCCCAACCCCTGAGAAGCCGAAAAATAGCTCCAGGGGCCAAACACCTGCGGGCCCGAACCATAGCTCCAGGGGCATAACCCCTGGGGGGCCCCAACACCAGCTCCAGGGGCCCAACCCCTGAGCGCCGGAACCATAGCTCCAGGGAACAACCCCTGAGCGCCCGAAACATAGCCCCAGGGGCACAACCCCTGGGGGGCCCCAACACCAGCTCCAGGGGCCCAACCCCTGAGCGCTCGAACCATAGCTCCAGGGGCCTAACCCCTGGGGGCCCCAACACGAGCTCCAGGGGCCCAGCCCCTGAGCGCCCGTACCATAGCCCCAGGGGCCTAAATCCGGGGGGCTCCAAAACTAGCTCCAGGGGCCTAACCCCTGGGGGCCCCAACACCAGCTCCAGGGGCCCAACCCCTGGGAGCCCGAATCATAGCTCCAGGGGCCCAACCCCTGAGCGCCCGAACCATAGCTCCAGGGGCCAAACACTTGGGGACCCGAACCATAGCTCCAGGGGCCCAACCACTGGGGGCCCCAACACCAGCTCCAGGGGCCCAACCCCTGAGTGCCCGAATCATAGCTCCACGGACCCAACCCCTGGGGGCCCCAACACCAGCCCCAGGGGCCCAAACCCTTGGGGTCTCGAACCATAGCTCTAGGGGCCCAAATCCTGGGGGCCCCAACACCAGCTAAAGGAACCCATCCCCGGGGGGCCCCAACACCAGTTACAGGGGCTCAACCCCTGAGCGCCCGAACCATAGCTCCAGGGGTACAACCCCTGGGGGCCCTAACACCAGCTCCAGGGGCTCAGCCCTTGAGCGCCCGAACCATAGATCCAGGGGCCCAACCCCTGAGCGCCCGATCCATAACTCCAGGGGCCCAGCCCCTGAGGGCCCCAACACAAGCTCCAGGGGCCCAACCCCTGGGGGCCCCAACACCAGCTCCTGGGGCCGAACCCCTGAGCGAACGAACCATAGCTCCACGGGCCCGACCCATGGGGGCCACAACACCAGCTACAGGGGCCTAACCCCTGGGGGCCCGAACACCAGCTCCAGGGGCCCAACCCCTCAGCGCCCGAACCATAGCTCCAGCGGCCCAAACCCTGGGGGCTCCAACACCAGCTCCAGGGGCCCAACCCCTGAGCGCCCGAACCATAGTTCCAGAGACCCATCCCCTGAGCGCCCGAACGATAGCTCCATTGGCCCAGCCCCTGGGGGCTCCAACACCGGCTCCAGGGGCCCAACCCCTGAGCTTCCAAACCATAGCTCCAGTAGCCCAACCCCTAGGGGACCCAACACCAGTTTCAAGGGCCCAACCGCTGGGGGCCCGAACCATAGCTCCAGGGGCTCAACCCCTGGGGGCCCCAACATAAGCTCCAGGGGCCCAACCCCCGGGGGCTCGAACCATAGCTCCAGGGGCCCAACTCCTGGGGGCCCCAACACCAGCTCCACGGGACCAACCCCTGGGCGCCCGAACCATAGCTCCAGGGGCCCAACCTCTGGGGGCCCCAACACCTGCTCCAGGGGCCCATTCACTGATCGCCCGAACCATAGCTCCTGGGGCCCAGCCCCTGAGGGCCCCAACACAAGCTCCAGACATCCAACCCCTGGGGGCCCAAGCACCAGCTACAGGGGCCCAACCCCCGGGGACCCCAACACCAGCTCCATTGGCCCGACCCCTGAGCGCCTGAACCATAGCTCCAGATACCCAACCGCTGGGGGCCCCAACACCAACTCCAGGGGCCCAACCCCTGGGAGCCCCAAAACCAGCTACAGTGGCCCAGTCCGTGGGGGACACAACACCAGCTGCAGGGGACCAACCCCTGAGAGCCCGAATCATAGCTCCAGGGGCCCAACCCCTGAGGGCCCAATCCATAGCTCCAGGGGCACTACCCCTGGGGACCCAACACCAGCTCCAGTGGCGCAACCCCTGGGGGCCCCAACACTACCTCCAGGGTCCCAACCCCTGGGCTCCGAACCATAGCTCCAGGGGCCCAACCTCTGGGGGCTCAAACACGAGCTCCAGGGGCTCAGCCCTTGGGGGCCCGAAGCATAGCTACAGGGGCCCAACCCCTGGGAGCCCCAACACCAGCTCCATTGTCCCAACCCCTGGGTGCCGAAATACCAGCTCCAGGGGCCCAACCCCTCAGCGCCTGAACCATAGCTCCTGGGGCCCAAACCCTGGTGGCTCCAACAACAGCTCCAGGGGCCCAACCCCTGAGCGCCCAAACAATAGCTCCAGGGGCCCTACCCCTCGGGGCCCCAACATCAGCTCCAAGGTCCCAATCCCTGGAGGCCCGAACCATAGCTCCAGGGGCCCAACTCCTGGGAGCCCCAACACCAGCTCTACGGACCCAACCCCTGAGCGCCCGAACCATAGCTCCAGGGGCGCAACCCCTGGGGGCCCCAACACCAGCTCCAGGGGCCCAACCACTGAGCGCCCGAACAATAGTTCGTGGGGCCCAACCTCTGGGGGCCCGAACCATAGCTCCAGACACCCAAGCCCTGGGGGCCCAAACACCAGCTACAGGGGCCCAACCCCTGGGGACCCCAACATCAGTTCCAGGGGCACAACCCCTGGGCGCCCGAACCATAGCTCCAGACGACCTTCCCCTGGGGGCCCCAACACCACCTCCAGGGGCCCAAACCCTGGGAGCCCCAACACCAGCTCCAGGGGCTCAATCCCTGGGGGCCCGAACCATAGCTCCAGACGACCAACCCCTGGGGGCCCCAACACCACCTCCAGGGGCCCAAACCCTGGGGGCCCCAACACCAACTCCTGGGGGGTAATCCCTGGGGGCCCCAACACCAGCTCCAGTGTCCCAACCCCTGGGTGCCGAAACACCAGCTCCAGGGGCCCAAACCCTGGGGGCTCCAAAACCAGCTCCAGGGGCTCAACCCCTGATCGCCCGAACCATAGCTCCAGGGGCCCAAACCCTGAGCGCCCGAAAGATAGCTCCAGAGGCGCCACCCCTGGGAGCACCAACAGAAGCTCCAGGGGCCCGACCCCTAAACGCCCGAACCATAGCTCCAGGGGCCCAACCCCTGGGGGCCCCAACACAAGCTCCAGGGGCCCTACTCCTGAGCGCAAGAACCATAGCTCCAGGGGCCCAACCCCTGGGGGATCCAACATCAGCTCCAGGGGCCCAACCCCTGAGCGCCCGAATCATAGCTAAAGAGGCCCAACCCCTGGGGGCCCCAATGCCAGCTCCAGGGGCAAAATCCCTGGGGGATCCAACACCAGCTAGAGGGGTCCAACCCCTGTGCGCCCGAACCATAGCTCCAGGGTCCCAACTCCTGGGGGCCCCAACACTAGTTCCAGGGGCTCAACCCCTGGGGGCCCCAACACCAGCTCCAGGGGCTCAACCCCAAGGGGCCCCAACACCAACTCCAGGGCTCCAACCCCTGAGCGGCCGAACCATAGCTCCAGGGGCCCAACCCTTGAGCGCCCGAATCATAGCTCTAGGGCCCAACCCCTGGGGGTCCCAACACCAGCTCCAGGGGCTCAACCCCTGGGGGCACCAAAACCAGCTCCAGGGGCCCAATCCCTGGGGGACACAACACCAGCTACAGAGGCCAAACCCCTGAGCGCTCGAACCATAGCTCCAGGGGCCCAACCCCTGAGTGCCCGAACCATAGCTCCAGGGGCCCAACCCCTGGAGGCCCGAACCATAGCACCTGGGGCCCAAACCCTGGGGCCCCCAACACCAGCTCCAGGGGCCCAACCCCTGGGGGCCCAAACACCAGCTACAGGGGCCCAACCCCTCAGCGCCCGAACCATAGCTCCAGGGGCCCAAACCCTGGTGCTCCAACACCAGCTCCAGGGGCCCAACCCCTGAGCGCCCGAACCATAGTTCCAGAGACCCATCCCCTGAGCGCCCGAACGATAGCTCCATTGGCCCAGCCCCTGGGGGCTCCAACACCAGCTACAGGGGCCCAACCCCTGAGCTCCCAAACCAAAGCTCCAGTGGCCCAACCCCTCGGGGACCCAACACCACTTCCAAGGGCCCAACCGCTGGGGGCCCGAACCATAGCTCCAGGGGCTCAACCCCTGGGCGCCCCAACACCAGCTCCACGGGACCAACCCCTGGGCGCCCGAACCATAGCTCCAGGGGCCCAACCTCTGGGGGCCCGAACACCTGCCACAGGGGCCCATCCACTAAGCGCCCGAACCATAGCTCCTGGGGTCCAACCCCGAGGGGCCCGAACCATAGCTCCAGACACCCAACCCCTGGGGGCCCAAACACCAATACCAGCTCCAGGAGCAAAAGCCCTGGTGGACCCAAGACCAGGTAGAGATGCCCAACCCCTGTGCGCCCGAACCATAGCTCCAGGTGCCCAACCCTTGTGCGCCCGAACCATAGCTCTAGGGCCCAACCCCTGAGCGCCCGAACCATAGCTCCAGGGGCACAACCCCTGGGGGCCCCAACACCAGCTCCTGTGGCCCAACCTCTGGGGGCCCAAACATCAGCTCCAGGGGCCAAACCCCTCAGCGCCCGAACCATAGCTCCAGGGGCCCAACCCCTGGGAGCCCGAACACCAGGTCCAGGGGCCCAACCCCTGGGGGCCCGAACCATAGCTCCTGGGGCCCAAACCCTGGGGGCCCCAACACCAGCTCTAGGAGCCAAACCCCTGGGTACCCGAACCATAGCTCCGGGGGCCCAACCCCTGGGGGCCCTAACACTAGCTCGAATGGCCCAACCCCTGGGGGCTCCAACACGAGCTCCAGGGGCCCAGCTCCTGGGGGCCCCAAGACCAGCTCCAGGGGCTCAACCCCTGGGGGCCCAAAGCATAGCTCCAGGGGCCCAACCCCTAGAGTCCAAAACACCAGATCCAGGGGCCCAACCCCCGGGTGCCCAAACACCAGTTCCAGGGGCCCAACCCCTGAGCGCCCGAACCATAGCTCCAGGGGCCCAACCCCTGGGGTCCCCAACACCAGCTCCAGGGGCCCAACCCCTGAGCGCCCGAACCATAGCTCCAGGGGCCCAACCCCTGGGGGCTCCAACACCAGCTCCAGGGGCCCAACTCCTGAGCTTCCGAATCATAGCTCCAGAGGCCCAACCCCTGGGGGCCCCAATACAAGATCCAGGGGCAAGACCCCTGGCGGACCCAACACCAGCTAGAGGGCCCAACCCCTGTGTGCCCGAACCATAGCTCCAAGGGTCCAACCCCTTAACCCCCGAACCATAGCTCCAGGTTCCCAACCCCTGGGGGCCCCAACACCAGTTCCAGGGGCCCAACCCCTGGGGGCCCCAACACCAACTCCAGGGCCCCAACTCCTGAGCGCCCGAACCATAGCTCCACAGGCCCAACCCCTGAGCGCCCGAAACAAAGCTCTAGGTGCCCAACCCCTGGGGGTCCCAACACCAGCTCCAGTGGCCAACCCCTGGGGGCCCCAAAACCAGCTCCAGGGGCCCAACCGCTGGGGGACACAACATCAGCTCCAAGGACCCAACCCCTGAGCGCCTGAAGCATAGCTCCAGGTGCACAACCCCTGGGGGCCCCAACACCAGCTCCAGGGGCCCAACCTCTGGGGGCCCCAACACCAGCTCCAGTTGCCAAACCCCTGGGTACCCGAACCATAGCTCCGGGGGCCCAACCCCTGGGGGCCACAACACCAGCTCCAGCTGCCAAACCCCTGGGTTCCCGAACCATAGCTCCGGGGGCCCAAACCCTGGGGGCCCCAACACCAGCTCCAGAGGCCAAACCCCTGGGTACCCGAACAATAGCTCCGGGGGCCCAACCCCTGGGGGCCCCAACGCCAGCTCCAGAGGCCCAACCTCTGGGGGCCGAAACACCAGCTCCAGGGGCCCAACCCCTTTGGGCCCCAACAACAGCTCCAGGGCCCCAACCCCTGGGGGCTCCAACACTAGATCCAGGGTCAAAACCCCTGGTTGCCGAAACATAGCTCCAGGGGCCTAACCCCTGGGGGCCTCAACACCAGCTCCAGGGGCCCAACCCCTGGGGGCCTGAACCATAGCTCCAGGGGCCCAAACCCTGGGGGCCCCAACACTAGATCCAGGGGCCCAACCCTTGAGGGCACCAAAACCAGCTCCAGGGGCCCAACCCCTGAGCTCCCGAACCATAGCTCCATGGGCCCAACCCCTTGGGGCTCCATCGCCAGCTACAGGGGCCCATCCTCTGAGCGCCCGAACCATAGCTCCAGGGGCTCAACCCCTGAGCATGCGAACCATAGCTCCAGGGGCCCAACCCCTGGGGGCCCCAACACCAGCTCCAGGGGCCCAAACCCTGGGGGCCCCAAAACCAGCTCCAGGGGCCCAACCCCTGGGGGACACAACACCAGCTGCAGGGGACCAACCCCTGAGCGCCCGAACCATAGCTCCAGGGGCCCATCCCCTGAGCGCCCAAACCATAGCTCCAGGGGCACAACCCCTGGGGACCCAACACCAGCTCCAGGGGCCCAACACCTGGGGGCCCGAACCATAGTTCCAGGTGCCCAACCCCTGAAGGTTCCAACACCAGATCCAGGGGCCCAACCCCTGGGGGAACGAAAACCAGCGTCAGGGGCCCAACCCCTGGAGTCCCCAACACCAGCTCCAGGGGACCAACCCCTGAGTGCCCGAACCATAGCTCCCGGGGCCCAACACCTGACCGCCCGAACCATAGCTCTAGGGGCCCAACCCCTGGGGGCCCGAACACCAGATCCAGGGGCCCAACCCCTGGGAACCCGAACCATAACTCCAGGGGCCCAAAACCTGGAGGCCCCAACACCAGCTCCAGGGGCCCAACCCCTGGGGGCCCCAACACCAGCTCCAGGGGGGCAACCCCTGAGCGCCCGAACCATAGCTCTAGGGGCCCAACCCCTGGGAGCCCGAACACCAGATCCAGGGGCCCAACCCCTGGGAAACCGAACCATAACTCCAGGGGCCCAAAACCTGGAGGCCCCAACACCAGCTCCAGGGGCCCAACCCCTGGGGGCCCCAACACCAGCTCCAGGGGGGCAACCCCTGAGCGCCCGAACCATAGCTCTAGGGGCCCAACCCCTGGGAGCCCGAACACCAGATCCAGGGGCCCAACCCCTGGGAAACCGAACCATAACTCCAGGGGCCCAATACCTGGAGGCCCCAACACCAGCTCCAGGGGCCCAACCCCTGGGGGCCCCAACACCAGCTCCAGGGGGGCAACCCCTGAGCGCCCGAACCATAGCTCCAGGGTCCCAACCCCTGGCGGCCCGAACACCAGCTCCAGGGGCCCAACCCCTGGGGGCACCAACACCAGCTCCAGGGGCCCAACCTCTGTGCTCCCGAACCATAGCTGCAGGGGCCCAACCCCTGGGATCCAACACGAGCTCCAGGGGCCCGACCCCTGGGGGCCCCAGCACCAGCTGCAAGGGCCCAACCCCTGAGCTCCCGAACCATAGCTCCAGGGACCCAACCCCTGGGGACCCCAAGACCAGCTCCAGGGGACCAACCCCTAGGGGTCCCAACACCAGCTCAAGGGGCCCAACCCCTTAGCTCCCGAACCATAGCTCCAGGGGCCCAACCCCTGGGGGCCCCAACACCAGCTCCAGGGGCCCAACCCTTGGAAGCCCCAAAACCACCTCCAGGGGCCCAACCCCTAGAGGACACAACAACAGCGCTAGGGCCTAACCCCGGAGCGCCCGAACCATAGCTCCAGGGACCCAACAACTGAGCGCCCGAACCATAGCTCCAGGGTCCCAAACCCTGGGGGCTCCAACACCAGCTCCAGGGGCCCATCCCCTTAGCGCCCGAACCATAGCTCCAGGGGCCCAACCCCTGAGCGCCCGAACCATAGCTCCAGGGGCCCAAACCCTGGGAGCACCAACACCAGCTCCAGGGGCCCAACCCCAGAGCGCAAGAACCATAGCTCCAGGGGCCCAAACCCTGAGCGCCCGAATTATTGCTCCAGAGGCCCAACCCCTGGGGGCTTCAATACCAGCTCCAGGAGCAAAACCCCTGGGGGACCCAACACCAGCTAGAGGGGCCCAACCCCTGTGCGCCTGAACCATAGCTCAAGGGGCCCAACCCTTGAGCGCCCGAACCATAGCTCTAGGGCCCAACCCCTGGGGCCACAACACCAGCTCCATGGGCTCAACCCCTGGGAGCCCCAAAACCAGCTCCAGTGGCCCAACTCCTGAGCTCCCGAATCATAGCTCCAGAAGCCCAACCCCTGGGGGCCCCAATACCAGCTCCAGGGGTAAAACCCCTGGTGGACCCAAAACCAACTAGAGGGCCCAACCCCTGTGCGCCCGAACCATAGCTCCAGGGGTCCAACCCCTTAACCACCGAACCATAGCTCCAGGGTCCCAAACCCTGGGGGCCCCAACACCAATTCCAGGGGCCTAACCCCTGGGGGCCCCAACACCAACTCCAGGGGCCCATCCCCTGAGCTCCCGAACCATAGCTATAGGGGCCCAACCCCTGGGGGCCCCAACACCAGCTCCAGGGACCTAACCCCTGGGGGCCTCAACACCAGCTACGGGGGCCCAACTCCTGAGCGCCCGAACCATAGCTCCAGGGGCCAAACACCTGAGCGCCCGAACCATAGCTCCAGGGGCCCAAACCCTGGGGGCTCCAACACCAGCTCCAGGGGCCCAACCCCTGAGCGCCCGAACCATAGCTCCAGGGGCCCAACCCCTGAGCGCCCGAACCATAGCTCCAGGGGACCAACCCCTGGGAGCACCAACACCAGCTCCAGGGGCCCAACTCCTGAACGCACGAACCATAGGTCCAGGGGCCCAACCCCTGGGGGCCCCAACACCAGCTCCAGGAGCAAAACCGCTGGGGGACCCAACACCAGCTAGAGGGGCCCGACCCCTGTGCTCCCGAACCATAGCTCCAGGGACCTAACCCCTGAGCGCCCGAACCATAGCTCTAGGGCCCAACCCCTGGGGCCATAACACCAGCTCCAGGGGCTCAACCCCTGGGGGCCCCAAAACCAGCTCCAGGGGCCCTACTCCTGAGCTCCCGAATCATAGCTCCAGAGGCCCAACCCCCGGGGGCCGCAGTACCAGCTCCAGGGGCAAAACCCCTGGTGGACCCAACACCAGCTAGGGGGCCCAACCCCTGGGGGCCCCAACACCAGCTCCAGCTGCCAAACCCCTGGGTACCCGAACCATAGCTCCGGGGGCCCAAACCCTGGGGGCCCCAACACCAGCTCCAGAGGTCAAATCCCTGGGTAACCGAACAATAGCTCCGGGGGCCGAACCCCTGGGGGCCCCAACACCAGCTCCAGAGGCCCAACCTCTGGGGGCCCCAACACCAGCTCCAGGGGCCCAACCCCTGCTTGACCGAAACATAGCTCCAGGGGCCTAATCCCTGGGGGCCCCAACACCAGCTCCAGGGGCCCAACCCCTGGGGGCCTGAACCATAGCTCCAGGGGCCCAACCCCTGGGGGCCCCAATACCAGCTCCAGGGGCCCAACCCTTGAGGGCCCCAACACCAGCTCCAGGGGCCCAACCCCTGAGCACGCGAACCATAGCTAAAGGGGCCCAACCCCTGGGGGCCCCAACACCAGCTCCACGGGCCCAACCCCTGGGGGCCCCAAAACTAGATCCAGGGGCCCAACCCCTGGGGAACACAACACCAGCTGCAGGGGACCAACCCCTGAGCGCCCGAATCATAGCTCCAGGGGCCCATCCCCTGAGCGCCCGAACCATTGCTTCAGGGGCACAACCCCTAGGGACCCAACACCAGCTCTAGGGGTCCAACCACTGGAGGCCCGAACCATAGCTCCAGGTGCCCAACCCCTGGGGGTTCCAACACCAGATCCAGGGCCCCAACCCCTGGGGGCACGAAAACCAGCTTCAGGGGCCCAACTCCTGGGGGCCCCAACACCAGCTCCAGGGGCCCAACCCCTGAGTGCCCGAACCATAGCTCCCGGGGCCCAACACCTGAGAGCACGAACCATAGCTCCAGGGACCCAACCCCTGAGCGCCCTAAGCATAGCTGCAGGGGCCCAACCCCTGGGGGCCCGAACACCAGTTCCAGGGGCCCAACCCCTGGGAGCCCGAACCATAACTCCAGGGGCCCAAAACCTGGGGGCCCCAACACCAGCTCCAGGGGCCCAACTCCTGGGGGCCCCAACACCAGCTCCAGGGGCCCAACCTCTGTGCTCCCGAACCATAGCTGCAGTGGCCCAACCCCTGGGATCCAACACCAGCTCCAGGTGCCCTACCCCTGGGGGCCCCAGCACCAGCTGCAAGGGCCCAACCCCTGAGCTCCCGAACCATAGCTCCAAGGACCCAACCCCTGGGGACCCCAAGACCAGCTCCAGGGGCCCATCCCCTAGGGGTCCCAACACCAGCTCCAGGGGCCCAACCCCTTAGCGCCCGAACCATAGCTCCAGGGACCCAACCCCTGGGGGCCCCAACACCACCTCCAGGGGCCCAACACTTGGAGGCCCCAAAACAACCTCCAGGGGCCCAACCCCTAGAGGACACAACAACAGCGCTAGGGCCCAACCCCTGAGCCCGCGAACCATAGCTCCTGGGACCCAACAACTGAGCGCCCGAACCATAGCTCCTGGGGCCCAAACCCTGGGGGCTCCAACACCAGCTCCAGGGGCCCAACCCCTGAGCGCCCGAACCATAGCTCCAGGGGCCCAACCCCTGAGCGCCCGAACCATAGCTCCAGGGGCCCAACCCCTGGGAGCACCAACACCACCTCCAGGGGCCCAACTCCTGAACGCACGAACCATAGGTCCAGGGGCTGAACCCCTGGGGGCCCCAACACCAGCTCCAGGGGTCCAACCCCTGAGCGCAAGAACCATAGCTCCAGGGGCAAAACCCTTGGGGGCTCCAACACCAGCTCCAGGGGCCCAACCCCTGAGCGCCCGAACCATAGCTCTAGAGCCCAACCCCTGGGGCCACAACACCAGCTCTAGGGGCTCAACCCCTGGGGGCCTCAAAACCAGCTCCAGGGGCCCAACTCCTGAGCTCCCGAATCATAGCTCTAGAGCCCAACCCCTGGGGGCCCCAATACCAGCTCCAGGGGCAAAACCCCTGGTGGACCCAACACCAGCTAGAGGGCCGAACCCCTGTGCGCCCGAACCATAGCTCCAGGGGTCCAACCCCTTAACCCCCGAACCATAGCTCCAGGGTCCCAACCCCTGGGGGCCCCAACACCAGTTCCAGGGGCCCAACCCTTGGCGGCCCCAACATCAACTCCAGGGGACCAACCCCTGAGCTCCCGAACCAAAGCTATAGGGGCCCAACCCCTGGGGGCCCCAACACCAGCTCCAGGGACCTAACCCCTGGGGGCCCCAACACCAGCTACGGGGGCCCAACTCCTGAGCGCCCGAACCATAGCTCCAGGGGCCCAACCCCTGAGCGCCTGAACCATAGCTCTAGGGGCCCAACCCCTGGGGGTCCCAACACCAGCTCCAGGGGCCCAACCCCTGGGGGCCCCAAAACCAGCTTCAGGGGCCCAACCCCTGGGGGACACAACACCAGCTCCAGGGACCCAACCCCTGAACGCCTGATGCATAGCTCCAGGTGCACAACCCCTGGGGGCCCCAACACCAGCTCCAGGGGCCCAACCCCTGGGGGCCCCAACACCAGCTCCAGGTGCCAAACCCCTGGGTACCCGAACCATACCTCCGGGGGCCCAAACACTGGGGGCCCCAACACAAGCTCCAGAGGCCAAACCCCTGGGTACCCGAACAATAGCTTCGGGGGCCCAACCCCTGGGGGCCCCAACACCAGCTCCAGAAGCCCAACCTCTGGGGGCCGAAACAACAGCTCCAGGGGCCCAAACCCTGAGCGCCCGAACCATAGCTCCAGGGACCCAACCCCTGGGGGCCCCAACACCAGCTCCAGGGGCCCAACCCCTTTGGGCCC
>NW_026114903.1:0-35308 GCF_025201925.1 Gopherus flavomarginatus | reverse complement strand
GAGAGCCCGAACCATAGCTCCAGGGACCTAATCCCTGGGGGCCTCAACACCAGCTCCAAGGGCCCAACTCCTGAGCGCCCGAACCATAGCGACAGGGGCCTAACCCCTGGGTGCCCCCACCCCAGCTCCAAGGGCCCAACCCCTGAGCGCCCGAACCATAGCTCCAGGGGCCCAACCCCTGAGCGCCCAAACCATAGCTCCAGGGGCCCAAACCCCTGAGCGCCCAAACCATAGCTCCAGGGGACTAACCCCTCGGGCCCCAACACCAGCTCCAGGGCCCTAACCCCTGAGCGCCGGAACAATACCTCCAGGGGCCTAACCCCTGGGGGCCCCCACCCCAGCTTCAACGGCCGAACCCCTGAGCGCCAGAACCATAGCTCCAGGGGCCTAACCCCCTGGGGGCCCCAACCCCAGCCCCAGGAGCCCAACCCCTGGGGGCCCCAAAACCAGCTCCAGGGGCCCAACCCCTGAGCGCCCGAACCATAGCTCCAGGGGCCTAACCCTTGGGGCCCCAACACCAGCTCCAGGGGCCCAACCCCTGGGAGCCCCAACAAAGGCTCCAGGGTCCCAACCCCTCAGCGCCTGAAACATAGCTCCAGGGGTATAACCCCCGTGGGCTCCAACCCCAGCTCCAGGGGCCGAACCCCTGGGGGCCCCAAAACCAGCTCAAGGATCCGAACCCCTGAGCGCCCGAACCATAGCTAAAGGGGCCTAACCCCCGGGGCCCCAACCACAGATCCAGGGGCCCAACCCCTGCGGACCCCAACACCAGCTCCATGAGCCCAACCCCTGAGAGCCTGAACCATAGCTCCAGGGACCTAATCCCTGGGGGCCTCAACACCAGCTCCAAGGGCCCAACCCCTGAGCGCCCGAACCATAGCTCCAGGGGCCTAACCCCTGGGGGCCCCCACCCCAGCTCCAAGGGCCCAACCCCTGAGTGCCCGAACCATAACTCCAGGGGCCCAACCCCTCGGGCCCCAACACCAGCTCCAGGGCCCTAACCCCTCGAGGCCCCAACACCAGCTCCAGGGGCCCAACCCCTGAGAGCCCGAACCATATCTCCAGGGGCCTAACCCCTGGGGACCCGAACCCCAGCTTCAGGGGCCCAAACCCTGGGGGCCCCAACACCAGCTCCAGGAGCCCAACCTCTGGGGGCCCAACACCAGCTCCAGGGGCCCAACCCCTGAGCGTCCGAACCATAGCTCCAGGGGCCTAACTCCTGGGGCCCCCAACCCCAGCTCTAGGGGCTCAACCATTGGGGGTCCCAAAACCAGCTCCAGGGTCCCAACCCCTGAGCGCCCGAACCATAGCTCCAGGGGCCTATCCCCCGGGGGACGCAACCCCAGTTCAAGGGGCCCAACCCCTGGGGGCCCCAACACCAGCTCCAGGGTCCCAACCCCTCAGCGCCCGAACCATAGCTCCAGGGGTCTAACCCCCGGGGGCTCCAACCCCAGCTCCAGGGGTCCAAACCCTGGGGGCCCTAACACCAGCTTCAGGGGCCCAACCCCTGAGCGCTCGAACAATACCTCCAGGTGCCTAACCCCTGGGGGCCCCAACACCAGCTCCAGGGGCCCAACCCCTGAGCACTCGAACCATAGCTACAGGGGCCTAACCCCTGGGGGCCCCCACCCCAACTCCAAGGGCCCAAAACCTGAGCGCCCGAACCATACCTCCAGGGGCCTAACTCCTGGGGCCCCAACACCAGCGCCAGTGGCCCAACCCCTGGGGGCCCCAACACCAGCTCCAGGGGCCCAACCCCTGAACGCCCAAATCATAGCTCCAGGGGCCTAACCCCTGGGGCCCCAAGACCAGCTCCAGGGGCCCAGCCCTTGGGGGCCCCAACACCAGTCCAGGGGCCCAACCCCTGAGCGCCCGAACCATAGCTCCAGGGGCCTAACCCATGGGGGCCCCCACCCCAGCTCCAGGGGCCCAACCCCTGGGGCCGTAGACCGCAGCTCCAGGGGCCCAACCCCTGAGCGCCCGTACCACAGCTCCAGGGGCCTAACCCCTGGGGCCCAAACCCCAGCTCCAGCAGCCCAACCCCTGGGGGCCCCAACACCAGCTCCAGGGTCCCAACCCCTCAGCGCCCGAACCATAGCTCCAGGGGTCTAACCCCCGGGGGCTCCAACCCCAGCTCCAGGGGTCCAAACCCTGGGGGCCCTAACACCAGCTTCAGGGGCCCAACCCCTGAGCGCTCGAACAATACCTCCAGGTGCCTAACCCCTGGGGGCCCCAACACCAGCTCCAGGGGCCCAACCCCTGAGCACTCGAACCATAGCTACAGGGGCCTAACCCCTGGGGGCCCCCACCCCAACTCCAAGGGCCCAAAACCTGAGCGCCCGAACCATACCTCCTGGGGCCTAACTCCTGGGGCCCCAACACCAGCGCCAGTGGCCCAACCCCTTGGGGCCCCAACACCAGCTCCAGGGGCCCAACCCCTGAACGCCCAAATCATAGCTCCAGGGGCCTAACCCCTGGGGCCCCAAGACCAGCTCCAGGGGCCCAGCCCTTGGGGGCCCCAACACCAGTCCAGGGGCCCAACCCCTGAGCGCCTGAAGCATAGCTCGACGGCCCTAAAACCTCGGGGCCCCAACACTAGCTATAGGGGCCCAACAGCTGAGCGCCCGAACAATACCTCCAGGGGCCTAACCCCTGTGGGCCGCAACACCAGCTCCAGGGGTTCAACCCCTGAGCGCCCGAACCATAGCTCCAGGGGCCAAACCCCTGGGGGCCCCAACCCCAGCCCCAGGAGCTCAACCCCTGGGGGCCCCAACACCAGCTCCAGGGGCCAAACCCCTCAGCGCCCGAACCATAGCTCCAGGGGGTCTAACCACCGGGGGCTCCAACCCCAGCTCCAGGGGTCCAACCCCTGAGCGCCCGAACCATAGCTGCAGGGGCCTAACCTCTGGGGGCCCCATTCCCATCCCCAGGAGCCAAACCCCTGGGGGCCCCAACACCAGCTCCAGGGGCCCAACCCCTGGGGACCCCAACACCAGCTCCAGGGGCCCAACCCCTGAGCGCCCGAACCATAGCTCCAGGGGCCTAACCGATGGGGGCCCCCACCAGAGCTCCAGGGGCCCAACCCCTGGGGCCCTAGACCCCAGCTCCAGGGGCCAAACCCCTGAGTGCCCGTACCACAGCTCCAGGGGCCTAACCCCTGGGGCCCAAACCCCAGCTCCAGCAGCCCAACCCCTGGGGGCCCAAACACCAGCTCCAGGGACCCAACCCCTGAGCCCCCGAACCATAGCTCCAGGGGCCTAACCCTTGGGGGCCCCATCCCTATCCCCAGGAGCCAAACCCCTGGGGGCCCCAACACCAGCTCCATGGGCCCAACCCCTGAGCGCCCGAACCATCGCTCCAGGGGCCGAACCCCTGAGCGCCCGAACCATAGCTGCAGGGGCCTAACCCCTGGGGGCCCCATACCCATCCCCAGGAGCCAAACCCCTGGGGGACCCAACACCAGCTCCAGGGGCCCAACCCATGAGCGCATGAACCATAGCTCCAGGGGCCTAACCCCTGGGGGCCCCTACCCCAGCTCCAGGGGCCCAACCCCTGGGGGCCCCAACACCACCTCCAGGGTCCCAACCCATGAGCGCCCGAACCATAGCTCCAGGGGCCTAATCGCTGGGGGCCCAACACCAGCTCCAAGGACCCAACCCCTGAGCGCCCGAACAATAACTCCAGGGGTCTGACCCCTGGGGGCCCCAACACCAGCTCCTCGGACCCTACCCCTGAGTGCCCGAACCATAGCTCCAGGGGCCTAACCCCCGGGGGCCCCAACCCCAGCTCCAGGGGCCCAACCCCTGGGGCCCTCGACCCCAGCTCCAGGGGCCCAACCCCTGAGCGCCCGAACCATAGCTCCAGGGGCCTAACCTCTGGGGCCCCAACACCAGCTCCAGGGTCCCAACCCCTGAGCGCCCGAACAATACTTCCAGGAGCCTAACCCCTGGGGGCCCCAACACCAGCTCCTCGGGCCCTACCCCTGAGTGCCCGAACCATAACTCTAGGGGCCTAACCACTGGGGGTCCTCACCCCAGCTCCAAGGGCCCAACCCCTGAGCGCCCGAACCATAGCGCCAGGGGCCTAACCCCTGGGGCCCCAACACCAGCTACACGGGCCCAACCCCTGATGGCCCCAACACCAGCTCAAGGGGCCCAACCCCTGAGAGCCCGAACCATAGCTCCAGGGGCCCAACCCCTGACAGCCCCAACACCAGCTCCAGGGTCCCAACCCCTGAGCGCCCGAACCATAGCTCCGGGGGCCTAACCCCTGGGGCCACAACACCAGCTCCAGGGACCCAGCCGCTGGGGGTCTGAACACCAGTCCAGGGGCCCAATCCCTGAGCGCACGAAGCATAGCTCGAGGGGCCTAACCCCTGTGGGCCCCAACACCAGCTCCAGGGGTCCAACCCCTGAGCGCCCGAACCATAGCTGCAGGGGCCTAACCCTGGGGGCCCCACCCCAGCTCCAACGGCCCAACCCCTGAGCGCCGGAACCATAGGTCCAGGGGCCTAACCCCTGGGGGCCCCAATCCCAGCCCCAGGAGCCCAACCCCAGGGGGCCCCAACAACAGCTCCAGGGGCCCAACCCCTGAGCGCCCGAACCATAGCTCCAGGGGCCTAACCCTTGGGGCCCCAACACCAGCTCCAGGGTCCCAACCCCTGGGGGCCCCAACAAAGGCTCCAGGGGCCCAACCCCTCAGCGCCCGAACCATAGCTCCAGGGGTATAACCCCCGTGGGCTCCAACCCGAGCTCCAGGGGCCGAACCCCTGGGGGCCCCAACACCAGCTCAAGGATTCCAACAACTGAGCGCCCGAACCATAGCTCCAGGGGCCTAACCCCCGGGGCCCCAACCACAGCTCCAGGGCCCAACCCCTGCGGACCCCAACACCAGCTTCAGGAGCCCAACCCCTGAGAGCCCGAACCATAGCTCCAGGGACCTAATCCCTGGGGGCCTCAACACCAGCTCCAAGGGCCCAACTCCTGAGCGCCCGAACCATAGCGACAGGGGCCTAACCCCTGGGTGCCCCCACCCCAGCTCCAAGGGCCCAACCCCTGAGCGCCCGAACCATAGCTCCAGGGGCCCAACCCCTGAGCGCCCAAACCATAGCTCCAGGGGCCCAACCCCTGAGCGCCCAAACCATAGCTCCAGGGGACTAACCCCTCGGGCCCCAACACCAGCTCCAGGGCCCTAACCCCTGAGCGCCGGAACAATACCTCCAGGGGCCTAACCCCTGGGGGCCCCCACCCCAGCTTCAACGGCCGAACCCCTGAGCGCCAGAACCATAGCTCCAGGGGCCTAACCCCTGGGGGCCCCAACCCCAGCCCCAGGAGCCCAACCCCTGGGGGCCCCAAAACCAGCTCCAGGGGCCCAACCCCTGAGCGCCCGAACCATAGCTCCAGGGGCCTAACCCTTGGGGCCCCAACACCAGCTCCAGGGGCCCAACCCCTGGGAGCCCCAACAAAGGCTCCAGGGGCCCAACCCCTCAGCGCCCGAAACATAGCTCCAGGAGTATAACCCCCGTGGGCTCCAACCCCAGCTCCAGGGGCCGAACCCCTGGGGGCCCCAAAACCAGCTCAAGGATCCGAACCCCTGAGCGCCCGAACCATAGCTAAAGGGGCCTAACCCCCGGGGCCCCAACCACAGATCCTGGGGCCCAACCCCTGCGGACCCCAACACCAGCTCCATGAGCCCAACCCCTGAGAGCCTGAACCATAGCTCCAGGGACCTAATCCCTGGGGGCCTCAACACCAGCTCCAAGGGCCCAACCCCTGAGCGCCCGAACCATAGCTCCAGGGGCCTAACCCCTGGCGGCCCCCACCCCAGCTCCAAGGGCCCAACCCCTGAGTGCCCGAACCATAGCTCCAGGGGCCCAACGCCTCGGGCCCCAACACCAGCTCCAGGGCCCTAACCCCTCGAGGCCCCAACACCAGCTCCAGGAGCCCAACCCCTGAGAGCCCGAACCATATCTCCAGAGGCCTAACCCCTGGGGACCCGAACCATAGCTTCAGGGGCCCAACCCCTGGGGGCCCCAACACCAGCTCCAGGAGCCCAACCTCTGGGGGCCCCAACACCAGCTCCAGGGGCCCAACCCCTGAGCGTCCGAACCATAGCTCCAGGGGCCTAACTCCTGGGGCCCCCAACCCCAGCTCTAGGGGCTCAACCCCTGGGGGTCCCAAAACCAGCTCCAGGGTCCCAACCCCTGAGCGCCCGAACCATAGCTCCAGGGGTCTAACCCCCGGGGGCTCCAACCCCAGCTCCAGGGGTCCAAACCCTGGGGGCACTAACACCAGCTTCAGGGGCCCAACCCCTGAGCACTCGAACCATAGCTACAGGGGCCTAACCCCTGGGGGCCCCCACCCCAACTCCAAGGGCCCAAAACCTGAGCGCCCGAACCATACCTCCAGGGGCCTAACTCCTGGGGCCCCAACACCAGCGCCAGTGGCCCAACCCCTGGGGGCCCCAACACCAGCTCCAGGGGCCCAACCCCTGAACGCCCAAATCATAGCTCCAGGGGCCTAACCCCTGGGGCCCCAAGACCAGCTCCAGGGGCCCAGCCCTTGGGGGCCCCAACACCAGTCCAGGGGCCCAACCCCTGAGCGCCCGAAGCATAGCTCGACGGCCCTAAAACCTCGGGGCCCCAACACCAGCTATAGGGGCCCAACAGCTGAGCGCCCGAACAATACCTCCAGGGGCCTAACCCCTGTGGGCCGCAACACCAGCTCCAGGGGTCCAACCCCTGAGCGCCCGATCCATAGCTGCAGGGGCCTAACCCCTTGGGGACCCCACGCCAGCTCTAATGGCCCAACCCCTGAGCGCCGCAACCATAGCTCCAGGGGCCTAACCCCTGGGGGCCCCAACCCCAGCCCCAGGAGCTCAACCCTGGGGGCCCCAACACCAGCTCCAGGGGCCAAACCCCTCAGCGCCCGAACCATAGCTCCAGGGGTCTAACCACCGGGGGCTCCAACCCCAGCTCCAGGGGTCCAACCCCTGAGCGCCCGAACCATAGCTGCAGGGGCCTAACCTCTGGGGGCCCCATTCCCATCCCCAGGAGCCAAACCCCTGGGGGCCCCAACACCAGCTCCAGGGGCCCAACCCCTGGGGACCCCAACACCAGCTCCAGGGGCCCAACCCCTGAGCGCCCGAACCATAGCTCCAGGGGCCTAACCGATGGGGGCCCCCACCAGAGCTCCAGGGGCCCAACCCCTGGGGCCCTAGACCCCAGCTCCAGGGGCCCAACCCCTGAGTGCCCGTACCACAGCTCCAGGGGCCTAACCCCTGGGGCCCAAACCCCAGCTCCAGCAGCCCAACCCCTGGGGGCCCAAACACCAGCTCCAGGGACCCAACCCCTGAGCCCCCGAACCATAGCTCCAGGGGCCTAACCCTTGGGGGCCCCATCCCCATCCCCAGGAGCCAAACCCCTGGGGGCCCCAACACCAGCTCCATGGGCCCAACCCCTGAGCGCCCGAACCATCGCTCCAGGGGCCCAAGCCCTGAGCGCCCGAACCATAGCTGCAGGGGCCTAACCCCTGGGGGCCCCATACCCATCCCCAGGAGCCAAACCCCTGGGGGACCCAACACCAGCTCCAGGGGCCCAACCCCTGAGCGCCCGAACCATAGCTCCAGGGGCCTAACCCCTGGGGCCCCAACACCAGCTCCAGGGGCCTGACCCCTGGGGGCCCCAACACCAGCTCCAGGGGCCCAACCCCTCAGCGCCCGAACCATAGCTCCAGGGGTCTAACCCCCGGGGGCTCCAACCCCAGCTCCAGGGGTCCAACCCCTGAGCGCTCGAACCATAGCTGCAGGGGCCTAACCTCTGGGGGCCCCATCCCCATCCCCAGGAGCCAAACCCCTGGGGGCCCCAACACAAGCTCCAGGGGCCCAACCCCTGAGAGCCCGAACCATCGCTCCAGGGGCCCATCCCCTTAGTGCCCGAACCATAGCTAAAGGGGCCTAACCCCTGGGGCCCCAATACCAGCTCCAGGGGTCCAACCCCTGGGGGCCCTAACACCAGCTCCAGGGGCCCAACCCCTGAGCGCCCGAACCATAGCTCCAGAGGCCTAACCCCTGGGTCCCCAACACAAGCTCCAGGGGCCCAACCCCTGGGGGCCTCTACACCAGCTCCAGGGGCCCAACCCCTGAGCGCCCGAACCATAGCTCCAGGGGCCTAACCCATGGGGTCCCCACCCCAGCTCCAGGGGCCCAACCCCTGAGCGCCCGTACCACAGCTCCAGGGGCCTAACCCCTGGGGGCCCAAACCCCAGCTCCAGCGGCCAAACCCCTGGGGGCCCCAACACCAGCTCCAGGGGCCCGACCCCTGAGCGCCCGAACCATAGCTCCAGGGGCCTAACCCCTGGGGCCCCCAACACCAGCTCCAGGGTCCCAACCCCTGAGCGCCCGAACCATAGCTCCAGGGGCCTAATCGCTGGGGGCCCAACACCAGCTCCAAGGACCTAACCCCTGAGCGCCCGAACAATAACTCCAGGGGCCTAACCCCTGGGGGCCCCAACACCAGCTCCTCGGGCCCTACCCCTGAGTGCCCGAACCATAGCTCCAGGGGCCTAACCCCCGGGGGCCCCAACCCCAGCTCCAGGGGCCCAACCCCTGGGGACCTCGACCCCAGCTCCAGGGGCCCAACCCCTGAGCGCCCGAATCATAGCTCCAGGGGCCTAACCTCTGGGGCCCCAACACCAGCTCGAGGGGCCCAGCCCCTGTGGCCCCAACACCAGCTACACGGGCCCAACCCCTGGGAGCCCCAACACCAGCTCAAGGGGCCCAACCCCTGAGCGCCCGAACCATAGCTCCAGGGGCCTAACCCCTGGGGGCCGCAACCCCAGCTTCACGGGCCCAACCCCTGACGGCCCCAGCACCAGCTCCAGGGGCCCAACCCCTGAAAGCCCGAACCATAGCTCCAGGGGCCCAACCCCTGACAGCCCCAACACCAGCTCCAGGGGCCCAACCCCTGAGCGCCCGAACCATACCTCCAGGGGCCTAACCCCTGGGGCCACAACACCAGCTCCAGGGACCCAGCCCCTGGGGTTCCGAGCACCAGTCCAGGGGCCCAATCCCTGAGCGCCCGAAACCTAGCTCGAGGGGCCTAAGCCCTCGGGGCCCCAACACCAGCTATAGGGGCCCAACCCCTGAGCGCCCGAACAATACCTCCAGGGGCCTAACCCCTGGGGGCCCCCACCCCAGCTTCAACGGCCGAACCCCTGAGCGCCAGAACCATAGCTCCAGGGGCCTAACCCCTGGGGGCCCCAACCCCAGCCCCAGGAGCCCAACCCCTGGGGGCCCCAAAACCAGCTCCAGGGGCCCAACCCCTGAGCGCCCGAACCATAGCTGCAGGGGCCTAACCCCTTGGGGACCCCACGCCAGCTCTAATGGCCCAACCCCTGAGCGCCGCAACCATAGCTCCAGGGGCCTAACCCCTGGGGGCCCCAACCCCAGCCCCAGGAGCTCAACCCCTGGGGGCCCCAACACCAGCTCCAGGGGCCAAACCCCTCAGCGCCCGAACCATAGCTCCAGGGGTCTAACCACCGGGGGCTCCAACCCCAGCTCCAGGGGTCCAACCCCTGAGCGCCCGAACCATAGCTGCAGGGGCCTAACCTCTGGGGGCCCCATTCCCATCCCCAGGAGCCAAACCCCTGGGGGCCCCAACACCAGCTCCAGGGGCCCAACCCCTGGGGACCCCAACACCAGCTCCAGGGGCCCAACCCCTGAGCGCCCGAACCATAGCTCCAGGGGCCTAACCCATGGGGGCCCCCACCCCAGCTCCAGGGGCCCAACCCCTGGGGCCGAAGACCCCAGCTCCAGGGGCCCAACCCCTGAGCACTCGAACAATAGCTACAGGGGCTTAACCCCTGGGGGCCCCCACCCTAGCTCCAAGGGCCGAAAACCAGAGCGCCCGAACCATAGCTCCTGGGGCCTAACTCCTGGGGCCACAACACCAGCTCCAGGGGTCCAACCCCTGGGGCCCTCGACCCCAGCTCCAGGGGCCCAACCCCTGAGCGCCGGTACCACAGCTCCAGGGCCTAACCCCTGGGGGCCCAAAACCCAGCTCCAGCGGCCCAACCCCTGGGGGCCCCAACACCAGCTCCAGGGGCCCAACCCCTGAGCACCCGAACCATAGCTCCAGCGGCCTAACCCCTGGGGCCCCAACACCAGCTCCAGGTGCCCAACCCCTGGGACTCCAACACCAGCTCCAGGAGCCCAACCCCAGAGCTCCCTAACCATAGCTCCAGGGGCCCAACCCCTGGGGGCCCCAACACCAGCTCCAGGGGCCCAAGCCCTGAGCGCCCGAACCATAGCTCCAGGGGCCTAACCCCCGGGGGACCCAACCCCAGCTCCAGGGGCCTAACCCCTGGGGGCCCCAACAACAGCTCCAGGGGCCCAACCCCTGAGCGCCCGAACCATAGCTGCAGGGGCCTAACCCCTGGGGGCCCCATACCCATCCCCAGGAGCCAAACCCCTGCGGGACCCAACACCAGCTCCAGGGGCCCAACCCCTGAGCGCCCGAACCATAGCTCCAGGGGCCTAACCCCTGGGGCCCCAACACCAGCTCCAGGGGCCTGACCCCTGGGGGCCCCAACACCAGCTCCAGGGGCCCAACCCCTCAGCGCCCGAACCATAGCTCCAGGGGTCTAACCCCCGGGGGCTCCAACCCCAGCTCCAGGGGTCCAACCCCTGAGCGCTCGAACCATAGCTGCAGGGACCTAACATCTGGGGGCCCCATCCCCATCCCCAGGAGCCAAACCCCTGGGGGCCCCAACACAAGCTCCAGGGGCCCAACCCCTGAGAGCCCGAACCATCGCTCCAGGGGCCCATCCCCTGAGCGCCCGAACCATAGCTAAAGGGGCCTAACCCCTGGGGCCCCAATACCAGCTCCAGGGGTCCAACCCCTGGGGGCCCTAACACCAGCTCCAGGGGCCCAACCCCTGAGCGCCCGAACCATAGCTCCAGAGGCCTAACCCCTGGGGCCCCAACACAAGCTCCAGGGGCCCAACCCCTGGGGGCCCCTACACCAGCTCCAGGGGCCCAACCCCTGAGCGCCCGAACCATAGCTCCAGGGGCCTAACCCATGGGGTCCCCACCCCAGCTCCAGGGGCCCAACCCCTGAGCGCCCGTACCACAGCTCCAGGGGCCTAACCCCTGGGGGCCCAATCCCCAGCTCCAGCGGCCAAACCCCTGGGGGCCCCAACACCAGCTCCAGGGGCCCGACCCCTGAGCGCCCGAACCATAGCTCCAGGGGCCTAACCCCTGGGGCCCCCAACACCAGCTCCAGGGTCACAACCCCTGAGCGCCCGAACCATAGCTCCAGGGGCCTAACCCCTGGGGGCCCCAACACCAGCTCCTCGGGCCCTACCCCTGAGTGCCCGAACCATAGCTCCAGGGGCCTAACCCCCGGGGGCCCCAACCCCAGCTCCAGGGGCCCAACCCCTGGGGACCTCGACCCCAGCTCCAGGGGCTCAACCCCTGAGCGCCCGAACCATAGCTCCAGGGGCCTAAGCTCTGGGGAGCCAACACCAGCTCGAGGGGCCCAGCCCCTATGGCCCCAACACCACCTACACGGGCCCAACCCCTGGGAGCCCCAACACCAGCTCAAGGGGCCCAACCCCTGAGCGCCCGAACCATAGCTCCAGGGGCCTAACCCCTGGGGGCCGCAACCCCAGCTTCACGGGCCCAAACCCTGACGGCCCCAACACCACCTCCAGGGGCCCAACCCCTGAAAGCCCGAACCATAGCTCCAGGGGCCCAACCCCTGACAGCCCCAACACCAGCTCCAGGGGCCCAACCCCTGAGCGCCCGAACCATAGCTCCAGGGGCCGAACCCCTGGGGCCACAACACCAGCTCCAGGGACCCAGCCCCTGGGGGTCCGAGCACCAGTCCAGGGGCCCAATCCCTGAGCGCCCGAAGCCTAGCTCGAGGGGCCTAAGCCCTCGGGGCCCCAACACCAGCTATAGGGGTCCAACCCCTGAGCGCCCGAACAATACCTCCAGGGGCCTAACCCCTGGGGGCCCCCACCCAAGCTTCAACGGCCGAACCCCTGAGCGCCGGAACCATAGCTCCAGGGGCCTAACCCCTGGGGGCCCCAACCCCAGCCCCAGGAGCCCAACCCGTGGGGGCCCCAAAACCAGCTCCAGGGACCCAACCCCTTAGCGCCCGAACCATAGCTCCAGGGCCCTAACCCTTGGGGCCCCAATACCAGCTCCAGGGGCCCAACCCCTGGGGGCCCCAACAAAGGCTCCAGGGGCCCAACCCCTCAGCGCCCGAACCATAGCTCCAGGGGTATAACCCCCGTGGGCTCCAACCCGAGCTCCAGGGGCCGAACCCCTGGGGGCCCCGAAACCAGCTCAAGGATCCCAACCCCTGAGCGCCCGAACCATAGCTAAAGGGGCCTAACCCCAGTGGCCCCAACCACAGATCCAGGGGCCCAACCCCTGCGGACCCCAACACCAGCTCCAGGAGCCCAACCCCTGAGAGCCTGAACCATAGCTCCAGGGACCTAATCCCTGGGGGCCTCAACACCAGCTCCAAGGGCCCAACCCCTGAGCGCCCGAACCATAGCTCCAGGGGCCTAACCCCTGGGGGCCCCCACCCCAGCTCCAAGGGCCCAACCCCTGAGCGCCCGAACCATAGCTCCAGGGGCCCAACCCCTCGGGCCCCAACACCAGCTCCAGGGCCCTAACCCCTCGGGGCCCCAACACCAGCTCCAGGGGCCCAAACCCTGAGAGCCCGAACCATAGCTCCAGGGGCCTATCCCCCAGGGGACGCAACCCCAGTTCAAGGGGCCCAACCCCTGGGGGCCCCAACACCAGCTCCAGGCTCCCAACCCCTCAGTGCCCGAACCATATCTCCAGGGGCCTAACCCCTGGGTACCCGAACCCCAGCTTCAGGGCCCCAACCACTGGGGGCCCCAACACCAGCTCCAGGAGCCCAATCTCTGGGGGCCCCAACACCAGCTCCAGGGGCCCAACCCCTGAGCGCCCGAACCATAGCTCCAGGGGCCTAACTCCTGGGGCCCCCAACCCCAGCTCTAGGGGCTCAACCCCTGGGGGTCCCAACACCAGCTCCAGGGTCCCAACCCCTGAGAGCCCGAACCATAGCTCCAGGGGCCTATCCCCCAGGGGACGCAACCCCAGTTCAAGGGGCCCAACCCCTGGGGGCCCCAACACCAGCTCCAGGCTCCCAACCCCTCAGTGCCCGAACCATAGCTCCAGGGGTCTAACCCCCGGGGGCTCCAACCCCAGCGCCAGGGGTCCAAACCCTGGGGGCCCTAACACCAGCTTCAGGGGCCCAACCCCTGAGCGCTCGAACAATACCTCCAGGTGCCTAACCCCTGGGGGCCCCAACACCAGCTCCAGGGGCCCAACCCCTGAGCACTAGAACCATAGCTACAGGGGCCTAACCCCTGGGGGCCCCCACCCCAACTCCAAGGGCCCAAAACCTGAGCGCCCGAACCATACCTCCAGGGGCCTAACTCCTGGGGCCCCAACACCAGCGCCAGTGGCCCAACCCCTGGGGGCCCCAACACCAGCTCCAGGGGCCCAACCCCTGAACGCCCAAATCATAGCTCCAGGGGCCTAAACCATGGGGCCCCAAGACCAGCTAAAGGGGCCCAGCCCCTGGGGGCCCCAACACCAGTCCAGGGGCCCAACCCCTGAGCGCCCGAAGCATAGCTTGACGGCCCTAAAACCTCAGGGCCCCAACACCAGCTATAGGGGCCCATCAGCTGAGCGCCCGAACAATACCTCCAGGGGCCTAACCCCTGTGGGCCGCAACACCAGCTCCAGGGGTCCAACCCCTGAGCGCCCGAACCATAGCTGCAGGGGCCTAACCCCTTGGGGACCCCACGCCAGCTCCAATGGCCCAACCCCTGAGCGCCGGAACCATAGCTCCAGAGGCCTAACCCCTGGGGGCCCCAACCCCAGCCCCAGGAGCTCAACCCCTGGGGGCCCCCCACAAGCTCCAGGAGCCAAACCCCTCAGCGCCCGAACCATAGCTCCAGGGGTCTAACCACCGGGGGCTCCAACCCCAGCTCCAGGGGTCCAACCCGAGCGCCCGAACCATAGCTGCAGGGGCCTAACCTCTGGGGGCCCCATCCCCATCCCCAGGAGCCAAACCCCTGGGGGCCCCAACACCAGCTCCAGGGGCCCAACCCCTGGGGACCCCAACACCAGCTCCAGGGGCCCAACCCCTGAGCGCCCGAACCATAGCTCCAGGGGCCTAACCCATGGGGGCCCCCACCCCAGCTCCAGGGGCCCAACCCCTGGGGCCCTAGACCCCAGCTCCAGGGGCCCAACCCCTGAGCGCCCGTACCACAGCTCCAGGGGCCTAACCCCTGGGGCCCAAACCCCAGCTCCAGCAGCCCAACCCCTGGGGGCCCAAACACCAGCTCCAGGGGCCCGAACCCTGAGCGCCCGAACCATACCTCCAGGGGCCCAACCCCTGGGGCCCCAACACCAGGTCCAAGGGCCCAACCCCTGAGCGCCAGAACCATAGCTCCAGGGGCCGAACCCCCGGGGGCCCCAACCTCAGCTCCAGGGGCCCAACCCTTGGGGCCCTCGACCCCAGCTCCAGGGGCCCAACCCCTGAGCGCCGGAACAATAGCTAAAGTGGCCTAACCCCTGGGGCCCCAACACCAGCTCCAGGGGTCCAACCCTTGGGGGCCCTAACACCAGCTCCAGGGGCCCAACCCCTGAGCACCCGAACCATAGCTCCAGGAGCCTAATCCCTGGGGGCCCCAAAACCAGCTCCAAGAGCCCAACCCCTCAGCGCCCGAACGATACCTCCAGGGGCCCAACCCCTGGGGGCCCCAACACCAGCTCCAGGGGCCCAACCCCTGAGCGCCCGAACCATAGCAACAGGGGCCCAACCCCTGAGCGCCCAAACCATAGCTCCAGAGGCCTAACCCCTGGGGCCCCAACACCAGCTCCAGGGGCCCAACCCCTGGGGGCCCCAACACCAGCTCCAGGGGCCCAACCCCTGAGCGCCCGAACCATAGCTCCAGGGGCCTAACCCCTGGGGGCCTCCACCCCAGCTCCAGGGGCCCAACCCCTGGGGCCCTAGACCCCAGCTCCAGGGCCCCAACCCCTGAGCGCCCGTACCACAGCTCCACGGGCCTAACCCCTGGGGGCCCCAACACCAGCTCCAGGGGTCCAAACCCTGGGGGCCCCAACACCAGCTCCAGGGTCCCAAGCCCTGAGCGCCCGAACCATAGCTCCAGGGGCCTAATCGCTGGGGGCCCAACACCAGCTCCAAGGACCCAACCCCTGAGCGCCCGAATAATAACTCCAGGTGCCTAACCCCTGGGGGCCCCAACACCAGCTCCTCGGGTCCTACCCCTGAGTGCCCGAACCAGAGCGCCAAGGGCCTAACCCCTGGGGGCCCCAACACCAACTCCTCGGGTCCTACCCCTGAGTGCCCGAACCAGAGCGCCAAGGGCCCAACCCCTGGGAGCCCCAACACCAGCTCCAGTGGCCCAACCCCAGAGCTCCCGAACCATAGCTCCATGCAGGAAATACTCTGTGCATTTCCCTGCGTGACCACAAGGTGTCACTGTTGCTCCATGCGGGGAAATGCTCTGTGTATTACCCTGTGTGGCTACATGGTGTCACTGTTGCTCCATGCGGGGAAATGCTCTGTGCATTACCCTATGTTGCCACACGGTGTCACTCTTGCTCCATGCAGCAAATGTTCTGGGCATTACCCTGCATAGCAACACAGTATTACTGTTGCTCCATGCGTGAAATGCTCTGGGCATTACTGTGATGGAGTGCGGACTGTCTGTGTCGGGGATGGGACAGCAGGGGGTGACTTTAGCTCAGGGGCCCCAACACCAGCTCCAGGGGCCCAACCCCTGAGCGCCCGAAACATAGCTCCAGGAGCCTAACCCCTGGGGGCCCCAACACCAGCTCCAAGGGCCCAACCCCTGAGCGCCCGAACCATAGCTCCAGGGGCCTAACCCCCGGGGGCCCCAACCTCAGCTCCAGGGGCCCAACCCTTGGGGCCCTCGACCCCAGCTCCAGGGGCCCAACCCCTGAGCGCCCGAACCATAGCTACAGGGGCCTAACCCCTGGGGCCCCAACACCAGCTCCAGGGGTACAACCCTTGGGGGCCCTAACACCAGCTGCAGGGGCCCAACCCCTGAGCGCCCGAACCATAGCTCCAGGGGCCTAACCCCTGGGGGCCCCCACCCCAGCTCCAGTGGCCCAACCCCTGGGGCCCTAGACCCCAGCTCTAGGGCCCCAACCCCTGAGCGCCCGTACCACAGCTCCAGGGGCCTAACCCCTGGGGCCCCAAGACCAGCTCCAGGGGCCCAGCCCCTGGGGGCCCCAACACCAGTCCAGGGGCCCAACCCCTGAGCGCCCGAAGAATAGCTCGACGGGCCTAAAACCTCGGGGCCCCAACACCAGCTATAGGGGCCCAACCCCTGAGCCCCCGAACAATACCTCCAGGGGCCTAACCCCTGGGGGCCCCAACCCCAGCCCCAGGAGCCCAACCCCTGGGGGCCCCAACACCAGCTCCAGGGGCCCAACCCCTCAGCGCCCGAACTATAGCTCCAGGGGTCTAACCCCCGGGGGCTCCAACCCCAGCTCCAGGGTTCCAACCCCTGAGTGCCCGAACCATAGCTGCAGGGGCCTAACCCCTGGGGGCCCCATCCCCATCCCCAGGAGCCAAACCCCTGGGGGCCCCAACACCAGCTCCAGGGGCCCAACCCCTGAGCGCCCGAACCATCGCTCCAGGGGCCCAATCCCTGAGCGCCCGAACCATAGCTGCAGGGGCCTACCCCCTGGGGGCCCCTTCCCCATCCCCAGGAGCCAAACCCCTGGGGGCCCCAACACCAGCTCCAGGGGCCCAACCCCTGAGCGCCCGAACCATAGCTCCAGGGGCCTAACCCCTGGGGCCCCAACACCAGCTACAGGGGCCTAACCCCTGGGGGCCCCAACACCAGCTCCAGGGGCCCAACCCCTCAGCGCCCGAACCATAGCTCCAGGGGTCTAACCCCCGGGGGCTCCAACCCCAGCTCCAGGGGTCCAACCCCTGAGCGCTCGAACCATAGCTGCAGGGGCCTAACCTCTGGGGGCCCCATCCCCATCCCCAGTAGCCAAACCCCTGGGGGCCCCAACACCAGCTCCAGGGGCCCAACCCCTGGGGGCCCTAACACCAGCTCCAGGGGCCCAACCCCTGAGTGCCCGAACCATAGCTAAAGGGGCCTAACCCCTGGGGCCCCAACACCAGCTCCAGGGGTCCAGCCCCTGGGGGCCCTAACACCATCTCCAGGGGCCCAACCCCTGAGCGCCCGAACGATACCTCCAGGGGCCCAACCCCTGGGGGCCCCAACACCAGCTCCAGGGGCCCAACCCCTGAGCGCCCGAACCATAGCTCCAGGGGCCTAACACCTGGGGGCCCCAACCACAGCTCCAGGGGCCGAAACCCTGGGGGCCCCACCACCAGCTCCAGGGGCCCAACCCCTGAGCGCCCGAACCATAGCTCCAGGGGCCTAATCCCTGGGACCCCAACACCAGCTCCAGGGGCCCAACCACTGGGGGATCCAACACCAGCTCCAGGGTCCCAACCCCTGAGCGCCCGAACCATAGCTCCAGGGGCCTAATCCCTGCGGACCCAACACTAGCTCCAAGGACCCAACCCCTGAGCGCCCAAACAATACTTCCAGGAGCCTAACACCTGGGGGCCCCAACACCAGCTCCTCGGGCCCTACCCCTGAGTGCCCGAACCATAGCTCTAGGGGCCTAACCACTGGGGGCCCCCACCCCAGCTCCAAGGGCCCAACCCCTGAGCGCCCGAACTATAGCACCAGGGGCCTAACCCCTGGTGCCCCAACACCATCTACACGGGCCCAACCCCTGGGAGCCCCAACACCAGCTCCAGGGGCCCAACCCCTGAGCGCCCGAACCATAGCTCCAGGGGCCTAAACCCTGGGGGCCGCAACCCCATCTCCACGGGCCCAACCCCTGACGGCCCCAACACCAGCTCCAGGGGCCCAACCCCTGAGAGCCCGAACCATAGCTCCAGGGGCCCAACCCCTGAGCGCCCGAACCATAGCTCCAGGGGCCTAACCCCTGGGGCCACAACACCAGCTCCAGGGACCCAGCCCCTGGGGGTCCGAACACCAGTCCAGGGGCCCAATCCCTGAGCGCCCGAAGCATAGCTCGAGGGGCCTAACCCCTCGGGGCCCCAACACCAGCAATAGGGGCCCAACCCCTGAGCGCCCGAACCATAGCTCCAAGGGCCTAACCCTTGGGGCCCCAACACCAGCTCCAGGGGCCCAACCCCTGGGGGCCCCAACAAAGGCTCCAGGGGCCCAACCCCTCAGCGCCCGAACTATAGCTCCAGGGGTATAACCCCTGTGGGCTCCAACCCGAGCTCCAGGGGCCGAACCCCTGGGGGCCCCAAAACCAGCTCAAGGATCCCAACCCCTGAGCGCTCGAACCATAGCTAAAGGGGCCTAACCCCCGGGGCCCCAACCACAGATCCAGGGGCCCAACCCCTGCGGACCCCAACACCAGCTCCAGGAGCCCAACCCCTGAGAGCCTGAAACATACCTCCAGGGACCTAATCCCTGGGGGCCTCAACACCAGCTCCAAGGGCCCAACCCCTGAGCGCCCGAACCATAGCTCCAGGGGCCTAACCCCTAGGGGCCCCCACCCCAGCTCCAAGGGCCCAACCCCTGAGCGCCCGAACCATAGCTCCTGGGGCCCAACCCCTCGGGCCCCAACACCAGCTCCAGGGCCCCAAAGCCTCGGGGCCCCAACACCAGCTCCAGGGGCCCAACCCCTGAGAGCCCGAACCATATCTCCAGGGGCCTAACCCCTGGGGACCCGAACCCCAGCTTCAGGGGCCCAACCCCTGGGGGCCCCAACACCAGCTCCAGGAGCCCAACCCCTGGGGGCCCTAACACCAGCTTCAGGGGCCCAACCCCTGAGCGCTCGAACAATACCTCCAGGTGCCTAACCCCTGGGGGCCCTAACACCAGCTCCAGGGGCCCAACCCCTGAGCACTCGAACCATAGCTACAGGGGCCTAACCCCTGGGGGCCGCCACCCCAACTCCAAGGGCCCAAAACCTGAGCGCCCGAACCATACCTCCAGGGGCCTAACTCCTGGGGCCCCAACACCAGCGCCAGTGGCCCAACCCCTGGGGGCCCCAACACCAGCTCCAGAGGCCCAACCCCTGAACGCCCAAATCATAGCTCTAGGGGCCTAACCCCTGGGGCCACAAGACCAGCTCCAGGGGCCCACCCCCTGGGGGCCCCAACACCAGTCCAGGGGCCCAACCCCTGAGCGCCCGAAGCATAGCTCGACGGCCCTAAAACCTCAGGGCCCCAACACCAGCGATAGGGGCCCAACAGCTGAGCGCCCGAACAATACCTCCAGGGGCCTAACCCCTGTGGGCCGCAACACCAGCTCCAGGGGTCCAACCCCTGAGCGCCCGAACCATAGCTGCAGGGGCCTAACCCCTTGGGGACCCCACGCCAGCTCCAATGGCCCAACCCCTGAGCGCCGGAACCATAGCTCCAGAGGCCTAACCCCTGGGGGCCCCAACCCCAGCCCCAGGAGCTCAACCCCTGGGGGCCCCCCACAAGCTCCAGGGGCCAAACCCCTCAGCGCCCGAACCATAGCTCCAGGGGTCTATCCACCGGGGGCTCCAACCCCAGCTCCAGGGGTCCAACCCGAGCGCCCGAACCATAGCTGCAGGGGCCTAACCTCTGGGGGCCCCATCCCCATCCCCAGGAGCCAAACCCCTGGGGGCCCCAACACCAGCTCCAGGGGCCCAACCCCTGGGGACCCCAACACCAGCTCCAGGGGCCCAACCCCTGAGCGCCCGAACCATAGCTCCAGGGGCCTAACCCATGGGGGCCCCCACCCCAGCTCCAGGGGCCCAACCCCTGGGGCCCTAGACCCCAGCTCCAGGGGCCCAACCCCTGAGCGCCCGTACCACAGCTCCAGGGGCCTAACCCCTGGGGCCCAAACCCCAGCTCCAGCAGCCCAACCCCTGGGGGCCCAAACACCAGCTCCAGGGGCCCGAACCCTGAGCGCCCGAACCATACCTCCAGGGGCCTAACCCCTGGGGGCCCCAACACCAGCTCCAGGGGCCAAACCCCTGAGTGCCCGAACCACAGCTCCAGGGACCTAACCAGTGGGGGCCCCTACCCCAGCTCCAGGGGCCCAACCCCTGGGGGCCCCAACACCACCTCCAGGGTCCCAACCCCTGAGCGCCGAACCATAGCTCCAGGGGCCTAACCCCTGGGGGCCCCCACCCCAGCTCCAAGGGCCCAACCCCTGAGCGCCCGAACCATAGCTCCACGGGCCTAACCCCTGGGGGCCCCCACCCCAGCTCCAAGGGCCCAACCCCTGAGCGCCCGAACCATAGCTCCAGGGGCCCAACCCCTCGGGCCCCAACACCAGCTCCAGAGCCCTAACCCCTCGGGGCCCCAACACCAGCTCCAGGGGCCCAACCCCTGAGAGCCCGAACCATATCTCCAGGGGCCTAACCCCTGGGGACCCGAACCCCAGCTTCAGGGGCCCAACCCCTGGGGGCCCCAACACCAGCTCCAGGAGCCCAACCTCTGGGGGCCCCAACACCAGCTCCAGGGGCCCAACCCCTGAGCGCCCGAACCATAGCTCCAGGGGCCTAACTCCTGGGGCCCCCAACCCCAGCTCTAGGGGCTCAACCCCTGGGGGTCCCAACACCAGCTCCAGGGTCCCAACCCCTGAGCGCCCGAACCATAGCTCCAGGGGCCTATCCCCCGGGGGACGCAACCCCAGTTCAAGGGGCCCAACCCCTGGGGGCCCCAACACCAGCTCCAGGGTCCCAACCCCTCAGCGCCCGAACCATAGCTCCAGGGGTCTAACCCCCGGGGGCTCCAACCCCAGCTCCAGGGGTCCAAACCCTGGGGGCCCTAACACCAGCTTCAGGGGCCCAACCCCTGAGCGCTCGAAGAATACCTCCAGGTGCCTAACCCCTGGGGGCCCCAACACCAGCTCCAGGGGCCCAACCCCTGAGCACTCGAACAATAGCTACAGGGGCCTAACCCCTGGGGGCCCCCACCCCAACTCCAAGGTCCCAAAACCTGAGCGCCCGAACCATACCTCCAGGGGCCTAACTCCTGGGGCCCCAACACCAGCGCCAGTGGCCCAACCCCTGGGGGCCCCAACACCAGCTCCAGGGGCCCAACCCCTGAACGCCCAAATCATAGCTCCAGGGGTCTAACCCCTGGGGCCCCAAGACCAGCTCCAGGGGCCCAGCCCCTGGGGGCCCCAACACCAGTCCAGGGGCCCAACCCCTGAGTGCCCGAAGCATAGCTCGACGGCCCTAAAACCTCGGTGCCCCAACACCAGCTATAGGGGCCCAACAGCTGAGCGCCCGAACAATACCTCCAGGGGCCTAACCCCTGTGGGCCGCAACACCAGCTCCAGGGGTCCAACCCCTGAGCGCCTGAACCATAGCTGCAGGGGTCTAACCCCTTGGGGACCCCACGCCAGCTCCAATGGCCCAACCCCTGAGCGCCGGAACCATAGCTCCAGGGGTCTAACCACCGGGGGCTCCAACCCCAGCTCCAGGGGTCCAACCGCTGAGCGCCCGAACCATAGCTGCAGGGCCCTAACCTCTGGGGGCCCCATCCCCATCCCCAGGAGCCAAACCCCTGGTAGCCCCAACACCAGCTCCAGGGGCCCAACCCCTGGGGACCCCAACACCAGCTCCAGGGGCCCAACCCCTGAGCGCCCGAACCATAGCTCCAGGGGCCTAACCCATGGGGGCCCCCACCCCAGCTCCAGGGGCCCAACCCCTGGGGCCCTAGACCCCAGCTCCAGGGCCCCAACCCCTGAGCGCCCGTACCACAGCTCCAGGGGCCTAACCCCTGGGGTCCCCAACACCAGCTCCAGGGGCCCAAACCCTGGGGGCCCCAACACCAGCTCCAGGGTCCCAAGCCCTGAGCGCCCGAACCATAGCTCCAGGGGCCTAATCGCTGGGGGCCCAACACCAGCTCCAAGGACCCAACCCCTGAGCGCCCGAATAATAACTCCAGGTGCCTAACCCCTGGGGGCCCCAACACCAGCTCCTCGGGTCCTACCCCTGAGTGCCCGAACCAGAGCGCCAAGGGCCTAACCCCTGGGGCCCAAACACCAGCTCCAGGGGCCCAACCCCTGGGAGCCCCAACACCAGCTCCAGTGGCCCAACCCCAGAGCTCCCGAACCATAGCTCCATGCAGGAAATACTCTGTGCATTTCCCTGCGTGACCACAAGGTGTCACTGTTGCTCCATGCGGGGAAATACTCTGTGTATTACCCTGTGTGGTTACATGGTGTCACTGTTGCTCCATGCGGGGAAATGCTCTGTGCATTACCCTATGTTGCCACACGGTGTCACTCTTGCTCCATGCAGCAAATGTTCTGGGCATTACCCTGCATAGCAACACAGTATTACTGTTGCTCCGTGCGTGAAATGCTCTGGGCATTACTGTGATGGAGTGCGGACTGTCTGTGTGGGGGATGGGACAGCAGGGGGTGACTTTAGCTCAGGGGCCCCAACACCAGCTCCAGGGGCCCAACCCCTGAGCGCCCGAAACATAGCTCCAGGGGCCTAACCCCTGGGGGCCCCAACACCAGCTCCAAGAGCCCAACCCCTGAGCGCCCGAACGATACCTCCAGGGGCCCAACCCCTGGGGGCCCCAACACCAGCTCCAGGGGCCCAACCCTGATCGCCCGAACCATCGCTCCAGGGGCCCATCCCCTGAGCGCCCGAACCATAGCTAAAGGGGCCTAACCCCTACGGCCCCAACACCAGATCCAGGGGCCCAACCCCTGAGCGCCCGAACCATAGCTCCAGGGGCCTAATCGCTGGGGGCCCAACACCAGCTCCAGGGACCCAACCCCTGAGCGCCCGAACAATAACTCCAGGGGCCTAACCCCTAGGGGCCCCAACACCAGCTCCTCGGGCCCTACCCCTGAGTGCCCGAACCATAGCTCCAGGGGCCTAACCACTGGGGGCCCCCACCCCAGCTCCAAGGGCCCAACCCCTGAGCGCCCGAACCATAGCGCCAGGGGCCTAACCCCTGGGGCCCCAACACCAGCTCCAGGGGCCCAACCCGTGGGAGCCCCAACACCAGCTCCAGGGGCCCAACCCCAGAGCTCCCGAACCATAGCTCCATGGAGGAAATGCTCTGTGCATTACCA
This sequence comes from Gopherus flavomarginatus, assembly GCF_025201925.1. Classification (NCBI taxonomy): domain Eukaryota; kingdom Metazoa; phylum Chordata; order Testudines; family Testudinidae; genus Gopherus; species Gopherus flavomarginatus. The sequence goes on along the minus strand of NW_026114903.1, from coordinate 12,113 downwards.
TGCGTGACCACAAGGTGTAACTGTTGCTCTATGCGGGGAAATGCTCTGTGTATTACCCTGTGTGGCTACATTGTGTCACTGTTGCTCCATGCGGGGAAATTCTCTGTGCATTACCCTATGTTGCCACACGGTGTCACCCTTGCTCCATGCAGCAAATGTTGTGGGCATTACCCTGCATAGCAACACAGTATTACTGTTGCTCCATGCGTGAAATGCTTTGTGCATTACTGTGATGGAGTGGGGACTGTCTGTGTGGGGGATGGGAGAGCAGGGGGTGACTTTAGCTCAGGGGCCCCAACACCAGTTCCAGGGGCCCAACCCCTGAGCGCCCGAAACATAGCTCCAGGGGCCTAACCCCTGGGGGCCCCAACACCAGTTCCAAGGGCATAATGCCTGAGCGTACGAACAATACCTCCAGGGGCCTAACCCCTGGGGGACCCAACCCCAGCTCCAGGGGCCCAACCCCTGAGCCCCCGAAACATAGCTCCAGTGGCCTAAACCCTGGGGGACCCAACCCGAGCTCCAGGGGCCCAACCCCTGAGCGCCCGAACCATAGCTCCAGGGGCCTAACCCCCGGGGGCCCTAACCCCAGCTCCAGAGGCCCAACCCCTGGGGTCCTCGACCCCTGCTCCAGGGGCCCAAACCCTGAGCGCCCGAACCATAGCCCCAGGGGCCGAACCCCTGAGTGCCCGAACCATAGCTCCAGGGGCCTAATCGCTGGGGGCCCAACACCAGCTCCAAGGACCCAACCCCTGAGTGCCCGAACCATAGCTCCAGGGGCCTAACCACTGGGGGCCCCCACCCCAGCTCCAAGGGCCCAACCCCTGAGCGCCCGAACCATAGCACCAGGGTCCTAACCCCTGGAGCCCCAACACCAGCTCCAGGGGCCCAACCCCTGAGCACCCGAACCATAGCTCCAGGGGCTTAACCCCCGGGGGCCCCAACCCCAGCTCCAGGGGCCCAACACCTGGGGTCCTCGACCCCTGCTCGAGGGGCCCTAACCCTGAGCGCCCGAACCATAGCCCCAGGGGCCCAACCCCTGAGCGCCCGAACCATAGCTCCAAGGGCCTAACCTCTGGGGCCCCAACACCAGCTCCAGGGACCCAGCCCCTGGGGCCCCAACACCAGCTCCTCGGGCCCTACCCCTGAGTTCCTGAACCATAGCTCCAGGGGCCTAACCACTGGGGGCCCCCACCCCAGCTCCAAGGGCCCAACCCCTGAGCGACCGAACCATAACGCCAGGGGCCTAACACCTGGGGCCCCAACACCAGCTCCACGGGCCCAACCCCTGGGAGCCCCAACACCAGCTCCAGGGGCCCAACCCCTGAGTGCCCGAACCATAGCTCCTGGGGCCCAACCCCTGAGCGCCCGAACCATAGCTCCAGAGGCCTAACCCCTGGGACCCCTACACCAGCTCCAGGGGCCCAACCCCTGGGGTCCCCATCACCAGCTCCAGGGGCCCAACCCTTGAGCGCCGGAACCATAGCTCCAGGGGCCTAACCCCTAGGGGCCCCAACCCCAGCTCCAGGGGCCCAACCCTTGGGGCCCTCGACCCCAGCCCCAGGGGCCCAACCCCTGAGCGCCCGAACTATAGCTCCAAGGGCCCAACCCCTGAGCGCCCGAACCATACCTCCAGGGGTATAACCACCGTGGGCTCCAGCCCCAGCTCTAGGGGTCCAACCCCTGAGCGCCCGAACCAGAGCTGCAGGGGCCTAACCCCTGGGGGCCCCGACCCCAGCTCCAACGGCCGAACCCCTGAGCACAAGAACCATAGCTCCAGAGGCCTAACGCCTGGGGCCCCCAACCCCAGCCCCAGGAGCCAAACCCCAGGGGGCCTCAACACCAGCTCCAGGAGCCCAACCTCTGAGCGCCTAAACCATCGCTCCAGGGGCCCAACCCCTGAGCGCCTGAACCATAGCTCCAGGGGCCTAATCCCTAGGGACCCAACACCAGCTCCAGGGGCCGAACCCCTGGGGGCCCCAACACCAGCTCCAGGGGCCCAACCCCTGAGCGCCAGAACCATAGCTCCAGGGGCCTAACCCCTGGGGCCCCAACACCAGCTCCAGGGGTCCAACCCCTGGGGGCCATAACACCAGCTCCAGGGACCCAACCCCTGAGCGCCCGAACCATAGCTCCAGGGGCCTAATCCCTGGGGGCCCCAAAACCAGCTCCAAGGGCCCAACCCCTGAGCGCCCGAACGATACCTCCAGTGGCCTAACCCCTGGGGGCCCCAACACCAGCTCCAGAGGCCCAACCCCTGGGGCCCTCGACCCCAACTCCAGGGACCCAACCCCTGGGGGCCCCAACACCAGCTCCAGGGGCCTAACCCCTGGGGGCCCCAACACAAGCTCCAGGGGCACAATCCCTGAGAGCCCGAACCATATCTCCAGGGTCCTAATCCCTGGGGGCCTCAACACCAGCTCAAAGGGCCCAACCTCTGAGCGCTCGAACCATAGCTCCAGGGGCCTAACCCCTAGGGGCCTACACCCCAGCTCCAAGGGCCCAACCCCTGTGCGCCCGAACCATAGCTCCAGGGGCCCAACCCCTGAGCGCCCGAACCATAGCTGCAGGGGCCTAACCCCTTGGGGACCCCACGCCAGCTCCAATGGCCCAACCCCTGAGCGCCGGAACCATAGCTCCAGGGGCCTAACCCCTGGGGGCCCCAACCCCAGCCCCAGGAGCTCAACCCCTGGGGGCCCCAACACCAGCTCCAGGGGCCAAACCCCTCAGCGCCCGAACCATAGCTCCAGGGGTCTAACCACCGGGGGCTCCAACCCCAGCTCCAGGGGTCCAACCGCTGAGCGCCCGAACCATAGCTGCAGGGGCCTAACCTCTGGGGGCCCCATCCCCATCCCCAGGAGCCAAACCCCTGGTGGCCCCAACACCAACTCCAGGGGCCCAACCCCTGGGGACCCCAACACCAGCTCCAGGGGCCTAACCCCTGAGCGCCCGAACCATAGCTCCAGGGGCCTAACCCATGGGGGCCCCCACCCCAGCTCCAGGGGCCCAACCCCTGGGGCCCTAGACCCCAGCTCCAGGGCCCCAACCCCTGAGCGCCCGTACCACAGCTCCAGGGGCCTAACCCCTGGGGGCCCCAACACCAGCTCCAGGGGCCCAAACCCTGGGGGCCCCAACACCAGCTCCAGGGTCCCAAGCCCTGAGTGCCCGAACCATAGCTCCAGGGGCCTAATCGCTGGGGGCCCAACACCAGCTCCAAGGACCCAACCCCTGAGCGCCCGAATAATAACTCCAGGTGCCTAACCCCTGGGGGCCCCAACACCAGCTCCTCGGGTCCTACCCCTGAGTGCCCGAACCAGAGCGCCAAGGGCCTAACCCCTGGGGCCCAAACACCAGCTCCAGGGGCCCAACCCCTGGGAGCCCCAACACCAGCTCCAGTGGCCCAACCCCAGAGCTCCCGAACCATAGCTCCATGCAGGAAATACTCTGTGCATTTCCCTGCGTGACCACAAGGTGTCACTGTTGCTCCATGCGGGGATATGCTCTGTGTATTACCCTGTGTGGTTACATGGTGTCACTGTTGCTCCATGCGGGGAAATGCTCTGTGCATTACCCTATGTTGCCACACGGTGTCACTCTTGCTCCATGCAGCAAATGTTCTGGGCATTACCCTGCATAGCAACACAGTATTACTGTTGCTCCATGCGTGAAATGCTCTGGGCATTACTGTGATGGAGTGCGGACTGTCTGTGTGGGGGATGGGACAGCAGGGGGTGACTTTAGCTCAGGGGCCCCAACACCAGCTCCAGGGGCCCAACCCCTGAGCGCCCGAAACATAGCTCCAGGGGCCTAACCCCTGGGGGCCCCAACACCAGCTCCAAGAGCCCAACCCCTGAGCGCCCGAACGATACCTCCAGGGGCCCAACCCCTGGGGGCCCCAACACCAGCTCCAGGGGCCCAACCCCTGATCGCCCGAACCATCGCTCCAGGGGCCCATCCCCTGAGCGCCCGAACCATAGCTAAAGGGGCCTAACCCCTAGGGCCCCAACACCAGCTCCAGGGGTCCAACCCCTGGGGGCCGTAACACCAGCTCCAGGGGCCCAACCCCTGAGCGCCCGAACCATAGCTCCAGAGGCCTAACCCGTGGGGGCCCAAACACCAGCTCCAGGAGCCTAACCCCTGAGCGCACGAACCATAGCTCCAGGGGCCTAACCCCTGGGGGCCCCTACCCCAGCTCCAGGGGCCCAACCCCTGGGGGCCCCAACACCACCTCCAGGGTCCCAACCCCTGAGCGCCCGAACCATAACTCCAGGGGCCTAATCGCTGGGGGCCCAACACCAGCTCCAAGGACCCAACCCCTGAGCGCCCGGACAATAACTCCAGGTGCCTAACCCCTGAGGGCCCCAACACCAGCTCCTCGGGCCCTACCCCTGAGTACCCGAACCATAGCTCCAGGGGCCCAACCCCTGGGGCCCTCGACCCCAGCTCCAGGGGACCAAACCCTGAGCGCCCGAACCATAGCCCCAGGGGCCCAACCCTTGAGCGCCCGAACCATAGCTCCAGAGGCCTTACCTCTGGGGCCCCAACACCAGCTCCTGGGGCCCAGCCCCTGGGGCCCCAACACCAGCTCCTCGGTCCCTACCCCTGAGCGCCCGAACCATAGCCCCAGGGGCCTAACCCCTGGGGCCCCAACACCAGCTCCACGGGCCCAACCCCGGGGAGCCCCAACACCAGCTCCAGGGGCCCAACCCTAGAGCTCCCGAAATATAGCTCCATGTAGGAAATGCTCTGTGCATTACCCTGCGTGACCACAAGGTGTCACTGTTGCTCCATGCGGGGAAATGCTCTGTGTATTACCCTGTGTGGCTACATGGTGTCACTGTTGCTCCATGCGGGGAAATGCTCTGTTCATTACACTATTTGGCCACACGGTGTCACTCTTGCTCCATGCAGCAAATGCTCTGGGCATTACCCTGCATAGCCACACAGTGTTACTGTTGCTCCATGCGTGAAAGGCTCTGGGCATTACTGTGATGGAGTGGGGACTGTCTGTGTGGGGGATGGGAGAGCAGGGGGTGACTTTAGCTCAGGGGCCACAACACCAGCTCCAGGGGCCCAACCCCTGAGCGCCCGAAACATAGTTCCTGGGGCCTAACCCCTGGGGGCCCCAACACCAGCTCCAAGAGCCCAACGCCTGAGCGCCCGAACAATACCTCCAGGGGCCTATCCCCTAGGGGACCCAACACCAGCTCCAGGGGCCCAACCCATGAGCGCCCGAACCATAGCTCCAGGGGCCTAACCCCTGGGGCCCCAACACCAACTCCAGGGGCCCAGCCCCTGGGGCCCCACCACCAGCTCCAGGGGCCCAACCCCTGAGCGCCCGAACCATAGCTCCAGGGGCCTAACCCTTGGGAGCCCCAACCACAGCTCCAGGGGCCCAAACTCTGGGGTCCCCACCACCACCTCCAGGGTCCCAACCCCTGAGTGCCCGAACCATAGCTCCAGGGGCCCAACCCCTGAGCGCCCGAACCATAGATCCAGAGGCCTAACCCCTGGGGCCCCTACACCAGCTCCAGGGGCCCAACCCCTGGGGGCCACAACACCAGGTCCAGGGGCCCAACCCTGAGCGCCCGAACCATAGCTCCAGGGGCCTAACCCCTAGGGGCCCCAACCCCAGCTCCAGGGGCCCAACCCCTGGGGGCGCCAACACCAGCTCCAAGGGCCCAACCCCTGAGCGCCGGAACTATAGCTCCAGGGGCCTAACCCCCGGGGGCCCCAACCTCAGCTCCATGGGCCGAACCCTTGGGGCCCTCGACCCCAGCTCCAGGGGCCCAACCCCTGAGCGCCCGAACCACAGCTCCAGGGGTCTAACCCCTGAGGCCCAAACCCCAGCTCCAGCGGCCCAACCCCTGGGGGACCCAACACCAGCTCCAGGGGCCCAACCCCTGAGCGCCCGAACCATAGCTCCAGGGGCCTAACCCCTGGGGGCCCCAACACCAGATCCAGGGGCCCAACCCCTGAGCGCCCGAACCATAGCTCCAGGGGCCTAATCGCTGGGGGCCCAACACCAGCTCCAGGGACCCAACCCCTGAGCGCCCGAACAATAACTCCAGGGGCCTAACCCCTAGGGGCCCCAACACCAGCTCCTCGGGCCCTACCCCTGAGTGCCCGAACCATAGCTCCAGGGGCCTAACCACTGGGGGCCCCCACCCCAGCTCCAAGGGCCCAACCCCTGAGCGCCCGAACCATAGCGCCAGGGGCCTAACCCCTGGGGCCCCAACACCAGCTCCAGGGGCCCAACCCGTGGGAGCCCCAACACCAGCTCCAGGGGCCCAACCCCAGAGCTCCCGAACCATAGCTCCATGGAGGAAATGCTCTGTGCATTACCATGCGTGACCACAAGGTGTAACTGTTGCTCTATGCGGGGAAATGCTCTGTGTATTACCCTGTGTGGCTACATTGTGTCACTGTTGCTCCATGCGGGGAAATTCTCTGTGCATTACCCTATGTTGCCACACGGTGTCACCCTTGCTCCATGCAGCAAATGTTGTGGGCATTACCCTGCATAGCAACACAGTATTACTGTTGCTCCATGCGTGAAATGCTTTGGGCATTACTGTGATGGAGTGGGGACTGTCTGTGTGGGGGATGGGAGAGCAGGGGGTGACTTTAGCTCAGGGGCCCCAACACCAGCTCCAGGGGCCCAACCCCTGAGTGTCCGAAACATAGCTCCAGGGGCCTAACCCCTGGGGGCCCCAACACCAGTTCCAAGGGCATAATGCCTGAGCGTACGAACAATACCTCCAGGGGCCTAACCCCTGGGGGACCCAACCCCAGCTCCAGGGGCCCAACCCCTGAGCCCCCGAAACATCGCTCCAGTGGCCTAAACCCTGGGAGACCCAACCCGAGCTCCAGGGGCCCAACCCCTGAGCGCCCGAACCATAGCTCCAGGGGCCTAACCCCCGGGGGCCCCAACCCCAGCTCCAGAGGCCCAACCCCTGGGGTCCTCGACCCCTGCTCCAGGGGCCCAAACCCTGAGCGCCCGAACCATAGCCCCAGGGGCCGAACCCCTGAGCGCCCGAACCATAGCTCCAGGGGCCTAATCGCTGGGGGCCCAACACCAGCTCCAAGGACCCAACCCCTGAGTGCCCGAACCATAGCTCCAGGGGCCTAACCACTGGGGGCCCCCACCCCAGCTCCAAGGGCCCAACCCCTGAGCGCCCGAACCATAGCACCAGGGTCCTAACCCCTGGAGCCCCAACACCAGCTCCAGGGGCCCAACCCCTGAGCGCCCGAACCATAGCTCCAGGGGCTTAACCCCCGGGGGCCCCAACCCCAGCTCCAGGGGCCCAACACCTGGGGTCCTCGACCCCTGCTCCAGGGGCCCTAACCCTGTGCGCCCGAACCATAGCCCCAGGGGCCCAACCCCTGAGCGCCCGAACCATAGCTCCAAGGGCCTAACCTCTGGGGCCCCAACACCAGCTCCAGGGACCCAGCCCCTGGGGCCCCAACACCAGCTCCTCGGGCCCTACCCCTGAGTTCCCGAACCATAGCTCCAGGGGCCTAACCACTGGGGGCCCCCACCCCAGCTCCAAGGGCCCAACCCCTAAGCGACCGAACCATAACGCCAGGGGCCTAACACCTGGGGCCCCAACACCAGCTCCACGGGCCCAACCCCTGGGAGCCCCAACACCAGCTCCAGGGGCCCAACCCCTGAGTGCCCGAACCATAGCTCCTGGGGCCCAACCCCTGAGCGCCCGAACCATAGCTCCAGAGGCCTAACCCCTGGGACCCCTACACCAGCTCCAGGGGCCCAACCCCTGGGGTCCCCAACACCAGCTCCAGGGGCCCAACCCTTGAGCGCCGGAACCATAGCTCCAGGGGCCTAACCCCTAGGGGCCCCAACCCCAGCTCCAGGGGCCCAACCCTTGGGGCCCTCGACCCCAGCCCCAGGGGCCCAACCCCTGAGCGCCCGAACTATAGCTCCAAGGGCCCAACCCCTGAGCGCCCGAACCATACCTCCAGGGGTATAACCACCGGGGGCTCCAGCCCCAGCTCTAGGGGTCCAACCCCTGAGCGCCCGAACCAGAGCTGCAGGGGCCTAACCCCTGGGGGCCACGACCCCAGCTCCAACGGCCGAACCCCTGAGCGCCCGAACCATAGCTCCAGAGGCCTAACCCCTGGGGCCCCCAACCCCAGCCCCAGGAGCCAAACCCCAGGGGGCCTCAACACCAGCTCCAGGAGCCCAACCTCTGAGCGCCTAAACCATCGCTCCAGGGGCCCAATCCCTGAGCGCCTGAACCATAGCTCCAGGGGCCTAATCCCTAGGGACCCAACACCAGCTCCAGGGGCCCAACCCCTGGGGGCCCCAACACCAGCTCCAGGGGCCCAACCCCTGAGCGCCAGAACCATAGCTCCAGGGGCCTAACCCCTGGGGCCCCAACACCAGCTCCAGGGGTCCAACCCCTGGGGGCCATAACACCAGCTCCAGGGACCCAACCCCTGAGCGCCCGAACCATAGCTCCAGGGGCCTAATCCCTGGGGGCCCCAAAACCAGCTCCAAGGGCCCAACCCCTGAGCGCCCGAACGATACCTCCAGTGGCCTAACCCCTGGGGGCCCCAACACCAGCTCCAGGGGCCCAACCCCTGGGGCCCTCGACCCCAATTCCAGGGACCCAACCCCTGGGGGCCCCAACACCAGCTCCAGGGGCCTAACCCCTGGGGGCCCCAACACAAGCTCTACGGGCCCAACCCCTGAGCGCTCAAACCATATCTCCAGGGTCCTAATCCCTGGGGGCCTCAACACCAGCTCAAAGGCCCCAACCTCTGAGCACTCGAACCATAGCTCCAGGGGCCTAACCCCTAGGGGCCTACACCCCAGCTCCAAGGGCCCAACCCCTGAGCGCCCGAACCATAGCTCCAGGGGCCCAACCCCTGAGCGCCCGAACCATAGCTCCAGGGGCCTAACCCCTCGGGCCCCAACACCACCTCCAGGGCCCTAACCCCTCGGGGCCTCATCACCAGCTCCAGGGGCCCAACCCCTGAAAGCCTGAGCCACATCTCCAGGGAGCTAACCCCCGGGGGCCCCAACACCAGCCCCAGGTGCCCAACCCCTGGGGGCCGCAACACCAGCTCCAGGGGCCCAACACCTGAGCGCCCGAACCATAGCTCCAGGGGCCTAACCCCTGGGGCCGCAACACCAGCTCCAAGGGTCCAACCCCTGGGGGCCCTAACACAAGCTGAAGGGGCCCAACCCCTGAGCGCCCGAACCATAGCTCCAGGGGCCTAATCTCTGGGGGCCCAAAAACCAGCTCCTAGGGCCCAACCCCTGAGCGCCCGAACGATACCTCCAGGGGCCAAACCCCTGGGGGCCCCAACACCAGCTCTAGGGGCCCAACCCCTGAGTGCCCGAACCATAGCTCCAGGGGCCTAACCCCTGTGGGCCCCCACCCCAGCTCCAGGGGCCCAACCCCTGGGGCCCTAGACCCCAACTCAAGGGGCCCAACCCCTGAGCGCCCGTACCACAGCTCCAGGGGCATAACCCCTCGGGGCCCAAACCCCAGCTCCAGCGGCCCAACCCCTGGGAGCCCCAACACCAGCTCCAGGGGCCCAACCCCTGAGCGCCCGAACCATAGCTCCAGGGGCCTAACCCCTGGGGCCCCAACACCAGCTCCATGAGCCCAACCCGTGGGGGCCCCAACACCAGCTCCAGGGGCCCAACCCCAGAGCACCCTAACCATAGCTCCAGGGGCCCAACCCCTGGGGGCCCCAACACCAGCTCCAGGGGCCCAACCCCTCAGAGCCCGAAACATAGCTCAAGGGGCCTAATCCCTCGGGCCTCAACACCAGCTCCAGAGGCCCAACCCCTGGGGGCGCCAACACCAGCTCCAGGGTCCCAACCCCTGAGCGCCCGAACCATAGCTCCAGGGGCCTAACCATTGTTGGCCTCCACCCCAGCTCCAAGGGCCCAACCCCTGAGCGCCCGAACCATAGCGCCAGGGGCCTAACCCCTGGGGCCCCAACACCAGCTCCAGGGGCCCAACCCCTGGGAGCCCCAACACCAGCTCCAGGGGCCCAACCCCAGAGCTCCCGAACCATAGCTCCATGCAGGAAATGCTCTGTGCATTACCCTGCGTGTCCACAAGAAGTCACTGTTGCTACATGCGGAGAAATGCTCTCTGCATTACCCTATGTGGCCACACGGTGACACTCTTGCTCCATGCAGAAAATGCTCTGAGCATTACCCTGTATAGCCACACAGTGTTACTGTTGCTCCATGCGTGAAATGCTCTGGGCATTACTGTGATGGAGTGGGGACTGTCTGTGTGGGGGATGGGAGAGCAGGGGGTGACTTTAGCTCACGGGCCCCAACACCAGCTCCAGTGGCCCAACCCCAGAGCACCCGAAACACAGCTCCAGGGGCCTAAACCCTGGGGGCCCCAACACCAGCTCCAAGGGCCAAACCCCTGAGCGCCCGAAACATAGCTCCAGGGGCCTAACCCCTAGGGGCCCCAACACCAGCTCCAGGGGCCCAGCCCCTGGGGCCCCAACACCAGCTCCAGGGGCCCAACCCCTGAGCGCCCGAACCATAGCTCCAGGGGCCCAACCTCTGAGCGCCCGAACCATAGCTCCAGAGGCCTAACTCCTGGGGCCCCAACACCAGCTCCAGGGGCCCAACCCCTGGGGGCCCCAACACCAGCTCCAGGGGCCCAACCCCTGAGCGCCAGAACCATAGCTCCAGGGGCCTAACCCCTAGGGGCCTCAACCCCAGCTCCAGGGGCCCAACCCCCAGGAGCCCCAACCCCAGCTCCAGGGGCCCGAACCTTGGGGCCCTCGACCATAGTTCCAGAGACCCAACACCTGAGCCCCCGAACTATAGCTCCAGGGGCCCATCCCCTGAGCCCCCAAACCATAGCTCCAGGGGCCTAACCCCAGGGGGCCCAAACACCAGCCACAGGATCCCAACCCCTGGGGGCCCGAACACCAGCTCCAGGGGCCGAAACCCTGAGCGCCCGAACCATAGCTCCAGGAGCCTAACCCCTGGGGCCCCAACACCAGCTCCAGGGGCCCAACCCCTGGGGGACCCAACAAAGGCTCCAGGGGCCCAACCCCTCAGCGCCCGAACCATAGCTCCAGGGTCCTAATCCCTGGGGGCCTCAAGACCAGCTCCAAAGGCCCAACCCCTGAGCGCCCGAACCATATGTCCAGGGGCCGAACCCCTGAGCGCCCGAACCATAGGTCAAGAGGCCTAACCCCTCGGGCCCCAACACCAGCTCCAGGGGCCCAACCCCTGGGGGCCCCAACACCAGTTCCAGGGGCCCAACACCTGGGGGCCCGAACACCAGCTCCAGGGGCCCAACCCCTGGGGGCCCGAACACCAGCTCCAGGGGCCCAACTCCTGAGCGCCCGAACTATAGCTCCAGGGGCCTAACCCCCGGGGGCCCCAACCCCAGCTCCATGGGCCCAACCCCTGGGGCCCTCGACCCCAGCTCCAGGGGCCCAACCCCTGAGCGCCCGAACCATAGCCCCAGGGGCCCAACCCCTGAGCGCCCGAACCATAGCTCCAGGGGCCTAACCCCTGGGGCCCCAACACCACCTCCAGGGGACCAGCCACTGGGGCCCCAACACCAGCTCCAGGGGCACAACCCCTGAGCGCCCGAACCATAGCTTCAGGGGCCTAACCCCTGGGGGCCCCAACCACAGCTCCAGGGGCCCAAACCCTGGGGGCCCCACCACCAGCTCCAGGGGCTCAACACCTGAGCGCCCAAACAATAGCTCCAGGGGCCCAACCCCTGAGCGCCCGAACCATAGCTCCAGGGGTATAACCCCCGGGGGCTCCAGCCCCAGCTCCACGGGTCCAACCCCTGAGCGCCCGAACCATAGCTGCAGGGGCCTAACCCCTGGGGGCCCCCACCCCAGCTCCAACGGCCCAAGCCCTGAGCGCCCGAACCATAGCTCCAGGGGCCTAACCCCTGGGGGCCCCAAGCCCAGCCCCAGGAGCCCAACCCCTGGGGGCCCCAACACCAGCTCCAGGGGCCCAACCCCTGAGCGCCCGAACCATCGCTCCAGGGGCCCAACCCCTGAGCGCCTGAACCATAGCTCCAGGGGAACAACCCCTGGGGGCCCCAACACCAGCTCCAGGGGCCCAACCCCTT
>NW_026114902.1:0-35348 GCF_025201925.1 Gopherus flavomarginatus | reverse complement strand
GGGTTGGGGCCCCCGGGGGTTAGGTCCCTGAGCTATGGTTCAGGCGCTCAGGGGTTGGGCCCTTGGAGCTGGTGTTGGGGCCCCCAGCGGTTAGGCCCCTGAGCTATGGTTCGGGCGCTCAGGGGTTGGGCCCTTGGAGCTGGTGTTGGGGCCCACAGGGGTTAGGCCCCTAGAGCTATGGTTCGGGCGCTCAGGAGTTGAGCCTCTGGAGCTGGTGTTGGGGCCCCCAGGGGTTGGGCCCTGGAGCTGTTGTTGGGGCTCCAGGGGTTAGGCCCCTGGAGCTATGGTTCGGGCGCTCTGGGGTTCAGCCCCTGGAGCTGGTGTTGGGGCCCCCAGGGGTTGGGCCCCTGGAGCTGGGGTTGGGGTCCCCGGGGGTTAGGCCCCTGGATCTTTTGTTCAGGCGCAGAGGGGTTGCGCCCCTTGAGCTGGGGTCGAGGGCCGCTATGGGTTAGGCCCCTGGAGCTATGGTTCGGGCACTCAGGGGTTGGGCCCCTGAAGCTGGTGTTGGGGCCCCCAGGATTTGGGCCCCTGGAGCTGGTGTGGGGGCCCCAGGGGTTAGGCCCCTGGAGGTACGATTCGGGCGCTCAGGGGTTAGACCCCTTCAGCTGCTGTTGGGGCCCCAGGGGTTGGGCCCCTGGGGCTATGGTTCGGGCGCTCAGGGGTTGGGCCCCTGGAGGTACGGTTCGGGCGCTCAGGGGTTAGACCCCTTCAGCTGCTGTTGGGGCCCCAGGGGTTGGGCCCCTGGGGCTGGTGTTGGGGCCCCAGGGGTTAGGCACTGGAGCTATGGTACGGGCGCTCAGGTTTTGGGTTCCTGGAGCTGGTGTTGGTGCCCCGAGGGGTTAGGCCCCTGGAGCTATGGTTCGGGCGCTCTGGAGTTGGGTCCCTGGAACTGGTGTTGGGACCCCCAGGGTTTGGAACCCTGGCGCTGGGGTTGGGGCCCCCAGGGGTTTGGCCCCTGGAGCTATAGTTCGGGCGCTCAGTGGTTGGGCCCCTGGAGCTGGTGCTGGCGCCCCCAGGGGTTCTGCCCCTAGACCTGGGGTTGGGGCCTCAGCGGTTAGGCCCCTGGAGCAATGGTTCGGGCGCTCAGGGGTTGGGCCCCTGGAGCTATGGTTCGGGCGCTCAGGGGTTGGGCCCCTGGAGCTGGTGTTGGGGCCCCCAGGGGTTGCGCCCCTGGAAGTGGGGTTGGGGCCCATAGGGGTTAGGCCCCTGGAGCTATGGTTCGGGCGCTCAGGGGTTGGGCCCCTGTAGCTGGTGTTGGGACCCCCAGGGGTTGGGACCCTAGAACTAGTGTTGGGGCCCCAGGGGTTAGGCCCCTGGAGTTATGGTTCGGGGGCTCAGGAGTTGGGCCCCTGGATCTATGGTTCAGGCGCACAGGGGTTGGGCCCCTTGAGCTGGGGTCGAGGGCCGCTATGGGTTAGGCCCCTGGAGCTATGGTTCGGGCACTCAGGGGTTGGGCCCCTGAAGCTGGTGTTTGGGCCTCCAGGGTTTGGGCCCCTGGAGCTGGTGTGGGGGCCCCAGGGGTTAGGCCCCTGGAGCTGTGGTTCGGGCGCTTAGGGGTTGGGCCCCTGGAGGTACGGTTCGGGCGCTCAGGGGTTAGACCCCTTCAGCTGCTGTTGGGGCCCCAGGGGTTGGGCCCCTGGGGCTGGTGTTGGGGCCCCAGGGGTTAGGCCCTGGAGCTATGGTACGGACGCTTAGGTTTTGGGCCCCTGGAGCTGGTGTTTGAGCCCCAGGGATTCGGCCCCTGGAGCTGGGGTTGATGTCCCCGGGGGTTAGGCCCCTGGAGCTATGGTTCGGTTGCTCATGGGTTGGGCCCCTGGAGCTGCTTTTGGGGCCCCCAGGGGTTAGGCCCCTAGAGCTATGGTTCGGGCTCTCAGGAGTTGAGCCCCTGGAGCTGGTGTTGGGGCCACCAGGGGTTGGGCCCGTGGAGCTGGTGTTGGGGAGCCAGGGGTTGGGCCCCTGGAGCTGGTGTTGAGGCCCCCAGGGGTTGGGCTCCTAGAGCTGGTGTTCGGGCCCCCAGGGGTTAGGCCCCTGGAGCTGGGGTTGTTGTCCCCAGGGGTTTGGCCCCTGGAGCTATGGTTCGGGCGCTCAAGGGTTCGGCCCCTGGAGCTGGTGTTGGGTTCCCCAGGTGTTGGGCCCCTGGAGCTTGGGTTGGGGACCCCGGGGGTTATTCCCCTGGAGCCATGGTTCGGGTGCTCAGGGGTTGTGCCCCTGGAGCTGGTGTTGGGGCCCCCAGGGGTTGGGCCCCTGGAGCTGGTGTTTGGGCCCCAGGGGTTGGACCCCTGGAGCTATGGTTCGGGCGCTCAGGGGTTGGGCCCCTGGAGATATGGTTTGGGCGCTCAGGGGTTGGGCCCCTGGAGCTCGGGTCGAGTTCCCCAGGGGTTGGGCCCCTGGAGCTGGTGTTTGGACCCCCGGGGTTTAGGCCCCTGGAACTATGGTTCGGGCGCTCAGGGGTTGGGCCCCTGGAGCTGGTGATGGGCCCCCCAGGGGTTGGGCCCCTGGAGCTGGTGTTGGTGCCCCTAGGGGTTAGGCACCTGGAGCTATAGTTCGGGCGCTCAGGGGTTGAGCCCCTGGAGCTGGTGTTGTGGCCCCCAGGGGTGGGGCCCCTGGAGCTGGTGTTGGGGCCCCAGGGGTTAGGCCCCTGGAGCTATGGTTCGGTCGCTCAGGGGTTGGGCCCCTGGATCTATGGTTCGAGCGCTCAGGGTTTGGGCCCCTTGAGCTGGGGTCAAGGGTCCCAGGGTTTGGACCCCTGGTGCTGGGGTTGGGGCCCCCTGGGGTTAGGCCCCTGGAGCTATGGTTCGGGCGCTCACGGGTTGGGCATCTGGAGCTGGTGTTGGGGCCCCCAGGGGTTCGGCCCCTAGTGCTGGGGTTGAGGCCCCTATGGGTTAGGCCCCTGGAGCTATGGTTCGAGCACTCAGGGGTTGGGCCCCTGAAGGTGGTGTTGGGGTCCCCAGGGTTTGGGCCCCTGGAGCTGGTGTTGGGTCCCTAGGGATTAGGCCCCTGGAGCTATGGTTCGGGCGCTCAGGGGTTGGGCCCCTGGAGGTATGGTTCAGGCGCTCAGGGGTTGGGCTCCTGGAGCTGGTGTTGCGGCCCCAGGGGTTGGGCCCCTGGAGCTGGTGTTGGGTCCCCATGGGTTAGACCCCTGGAGCTATTGTTCGGGCGCTCTGGGGTTGGGCCCCTGGAGATGGCGTTGGGGCCCCCAGGGGTTGGGCCCCTGGAGCTGCTGTTGGGGCCCCAGAGGTTAGGCCCCGGAGCTATGGTTTGGGCACTCACGGGTATAGGCCACTGGAGCTGGTATTGGGGCCCCCAGGGGTTGGGCCCCTGGAGCTCGGGTTGAAGCCAATAGGGGTTAGGCCTCTGGAGCTATGATTCGGGCGCTCAGGGGTTGGGCCCCTGGAGCTGGGGTTGGGGCCAACAGGGGTTAGGCCTCTGGAGCTATGGTTCGGGCTCTCAGGGGTTGGTCCTGGAGCTGGTGTTGAGGCTCCCAGGGGTTGTGCCCCTGGAGCAGGTGTTGGGGCCCCCAGGGTTTAGGCCCCGGAGCTATGGTTCGGGCGCTCAGGGCTTGGACCTCTGGAGCTGGTGTTGGGGTCCCAGGGGTTAGGCCCGAGAGCTATGGTTCAGGTGCTCAGGGGTTGGGCCCCTGGAGCTGCGGTTGGGCCCCCCGGTTGTTAGGCCCCTGGAGCTATGTTTCGGGCGCTCAGGGGTTGGACCCCTGGAGCTGGTGTTGGGGCCCCCAGGGATTGGTCCTCTGGAGCTGGTGTTGGGACCCAGGGGTTATGCCCCTGGTGCTATGGGTCGGGCGCTCAGGGGTTGGGCCCTTGGAGCTGGTGTTGGGGCCCACAGGGGTTAGGCCCCTGGAGCTATGGTTCGGGCGCTCAGGGGTTGGGCCTCTGGAGCTGGTGTGGGGGCCCCAGGGGTTAGGCCCCGGAGCTATGGTACGGGCGCTCGTGGGTTCGCCCCTGGAGCTGGGGTCGAGGGCCTCAGGCGTTGGGCCCCTGGAGCTGGGGTTGGGACCCCCAGTTGTTAGGCCCCTGGAGCTATGTTTCGGGCGCTCAGGGGTTGGGCCCCTGGAGCTGGTGTTGGGGCCTCCAGGGGTTTGGTCCCTGGAGCTGGTGTTGGGGCCCCAGGGGTTAGGCCCCTAGAGCTATGATTCGGGCGCTCAGGGGTTGGGCCCCTGGAGCTCGTGTTGGGGCCCCCAGGGGTTGGGCCCCTTGAGCTGGTGTTGGGGAACCCAGGGGTTGGGCCCCTGGATCTGGGGTTGGGGCCCCCAGGGATTAGGCCCCTGGAGCTATGGTTCGGGCGCTCAGGGTTTGTGCCCCTGGAGCTGGTGTTGGGGCCCCCAGGGGTTGGGCCCCTTGAGCTGGGGTTGGGGCCCCCAGGGATTAGGCCCGTGGAGCTATGGTTCGGGCGTTCAGGGGTTGGGCCCCTGGAGCTGGTGTTGGGGACCCCAGGGTTTGGACCTCTTGAGTTGGTGTTGGGGCGCCAGGGGTTAGGCCCCTGGAACTTTGGTTCGGGCGCTCAGGGGTTGGGCCCCTGGAGCTATGGTTCGGGCGCTCAGGGATTGGGCCCCTGGAGCTGGTGTTGGGGCCCCCAGGGGTTGGGCCCCTGGAGCTATGGTTCGGGTGTTCTCGGGTTGGACCCCTGGAACTGGTGTTTGGGCCCCCAGGGGTTGGGCCCCTGGAGCTGGGTTTGAGGCCCCGGAGATTAGGCCCCTGGAGCTATGGTTCGGGCGCTCAGGGGTTGGGCCCCTGGAGCTGGTGTTGGGGCCCCCAGGGGTTGGGCCCCTGGAGCTGGGGTTCGGGCCCCTAGGGTTTACGCCCCTGGAGGTATGGTTCGGGCGCTCAGGGGTTGGGCCCCTGGAGCTGGTGTTGGGGCCCCCAGGGGTTGGTCCTCTGGAGCTCGTGTTGGGTCCCCAGGGGTTAGGCCCCTAGTGCTATAGTTCGGGCGCTCAGGGGTTGGGCCCTTGGAGCTGGTGTTGGGGCTCTCAGGGGTTAGGCCCCTGGAGCTATGGTTCGGGCGCTCAGTGTTTGGGCCTCTGGAGCTGGGGTTGGGACCCCCGGTTGTTAGGCCCCTGTAGCTATGTTTCGGGTGCTCAGGGGTAGGGCCCCTGGAGCCGGTGTTGGGGCCCCCAGGGGTTTGGCCCCTGGAGCTGGTGTTGGGGCCCCAGGGGTTAAGCCCCTGGAGCTATGGCTCGGGCGCTCAGGGGTTGGGGCCCTGGAGCTGGGGTCGAGGGCACCAGGGGTTGCGCCCCTCTAGCTGGGGTTGGGACCCCTGGGGGTTAGGCCCATGGAGCTAGGGTTCGGGCGCTCAGGGGTTGGTCCCCTGGAGCCGGTGTTGGGGCCCCCAGGGGTTGGGCCTCTGGAGCTGCTGTTGGAGCCCCAGGGGTTAAGCCCCTGGAGCTATGATTCGGGCGCTCAGGGATTGGGCCCCTGGAGTTATGGTACGGGCGCTCAGGGGTTGGGCCCCTGGAGCTGGGGTCTAGGGCCCCAGGGTTTGGACCTCTGGAGCTGGGGTTGGGGTCCCCTGGGGTTAGGCCCCTAAATATGATTCGGGCCCTCACGGGTTGGGCCCCTGGTGCTGGTGTTGGGGCCCCCAGGGGTTGGGCCCTTGGAGCTGGGGTTGGGGTCTCTAGGGGTTAGGCCCCTGGAGCTATGGTTCGGGCGCTCAGGGGTTGGTCTAATGGAGGTATGGTTCGGGCGCTCAGGGGTTGGGCCCCTGTAGCTGGTGTTGGGGCCCCCAGGGGTTGGGCCCCTGGAGCTATGGTTCGGGTGCTCTGGGGTTGGGCCCCTGGAGCTGGTGTTGGAGCCCCGAGGGATTGGGCCCCTGGAGCTGGGGTTGGGGCCCCTGGGGTCAGGCTCCTGGAGCTATGGTTCGGGCGCTCAGGGGTTGCGCCCCTGGAGCTCGTGTTGGGGCCCCAGGGGTTAGACCCCAGAGCTATGGTTCGGGCGCTCAGGGGTTGGGCCCCTGGAGCTGGGGTGGAGGGCCCCAGGGGTTGGGCCCCTGCAGCTGGGGTCGAGGGCCCCAGGGGTTGGGCCCCTGGACCTGGGGTTTGGACCCCCGGGGTTTAGGCCCCTGGAGCTATGGTTCGGGCGCTCAGGGGTTGGTTCCCTGGAGCTGCTGATGGGGCCCCCAGGGGTTGGGCCCCTGGAGCTGGGCTTGGGTCCCCTAGGGGTTAGGCCCCTGGAGCTATAGTTCGGGCGCTCAGGTGTTGGTCCCCTGGAGCTGGTGGTGGGGCCCCCGAGGGCTGGGCCCCTGGAGCTGGTGTTGGGGCCCCAGGGGTTAGGCGCCTGGAGCTATGGTTCGGGCGCTCAGGGGTTAGACCCCTGGATCTATGGTTCGAGTGGTCATGGGTTGGGTCCCTTCAGCTGGGGTCGAGGGCTCCAGGGTTTGCACCCCTGGTGCTGGGGTTGGGGCCCCCTGGGGTTAGGCCCCTGGAGCAAAGGTTCGGGCTCTCACGGGTTGTGCCTCTGGAGCTGGTTTTGGGGCCCCCAGGGGTTCGGCCCCTATTGCTGGGGTTGGGGCCCCTATGGGTTAGATCCCTGGAGCTATGGTTCGAGCAATCAGGGGTTGGGCCTCTGAAGGTGGTGTTGGGGCCCTCAGGGTTTGGGCCCCTGCAGCTGGTGTTAGGGCCCTAGGGATTAGGCCCCTGGAGCTATGGTTCGGGCGCTCAGGGGTTGGGTCCCTGGAGGTGTGGTTCGGGCTCTCAAGGGTAGGGCCCCTGGAGCTGGTGTTGCGGCCCGAGGGGTTGTGCCCCTGGAGCTGGTGTTGGGGCCCCAGGGGTTAGACCCCTGGAGCTATGATACGGGCGCTCAGGGGTTGGGCCCCTGGAGCTGGTGTTGGTTCCCCGAGTGGTTGGGCCCCTGGAGCTATGGTTCAGGCGCTCTGGGGTTGGGCCCCTGGAGCTGGTGTTGGGGCCCCCAGGGGTTGGGCCCCTGGAGCTGGTGTTGGGGCCATAGAGGTTAGGCCCCGGAGCGATGGTTCGGGTGCTCACGGGTTAGGCCACTGGAGCTGGTATTGGGGCCCCCAGGGGTTGGGCCCCTGGAGCTGGGGTTTGAGTCAATAGGGGTTAGGCCTCTGGAGCTATGGTTCGGGCGCTCAGGGGTTGGGCCCCTGTAGCTGGTGTTGAGGCCCCCAGGGGTTGGGCCTCTGGAGCTGGGGTTGGGGCCCCCAGGGTTTAGGCCCCTGGAACTTTGGTTCGGGCGCTCAGGGGTTGGGCCCCTGGAACTATGGTTCGGGCGCTCAGGGATTGGGCCCGTCGAGCTGGTGTTGGGGCCCCCAGGGGTTTGGCCCCTGGAGCTATGGTTCGGGTGCTCTCGGGTTGGACCCCTGGAACTGGTGTTGGGGCCCCCAGGGGTTGGGCCCTGGAGCTGGGGTTGGGGCCCCGGAGATTAGGCCCCTAGAGCTATGGTTCGGGCGCTCAGGAGTTGGGCCCCTGGAGCTGGTGTTGGGGCTCCCAGGGGTTGGGCCCCTGGAGCTGGGGTTCGGGCCCTAGGCGTTACGCCCCTGGAGGTATGGTTCGGGCGCTCAGGGGTTGGGCCTCTGGAGCTGGTGTTGGGCCCCCAGGGGTTGGTCCTCTAGAGCTGGTGTTGGGGCCCCAGTGGTTAGGCCCCTGGTGCTATAGTTCGGGCGCTCAGGGGTTGGGCCCCTGGAGCTGCTCTTGGGGCCCCCAGGGGTTAGCCCCGGAGCTATGGTTCGGGCGCTCAGGGGTTGGGCGCTTGGAGCTGGTGTTGGGGCCCACAGGGGTTAGGCCCCTACAGCTATGGTTCGGGCGCTCAGGAGTTGAGCCCCTGGAGCTGGTGTTGGGGCCCCCAGGGGTTGGGCCCCTGGAGCTGGTGTTGGGGCCCCCATGGGTTGGACTCTTAGAGCTGGTGTTGGGGCCCCCAGGGGTTGGGCCCCTGGAGCTGGGGTTGGGGTCCCCGAGGGTTAGGCCCCTGAAGCTATGGTTCGGGCGCTCAGGGGTTGGGCCCCTGGAGCTGGTGTTGGGGCCCGCAGGGTTTGGGCCCCTGGAGCTGGGGTTCGGGACCCCGGGGGTTAGACCCCTGGAGCCATTGTTCGGGTGCTCAGGGATTGTGCCCCTGGAGCTGGGGTTGGGGCCCCCAGGGGTTGGGCCCCAGGAGATGGGGTTGGGGCCCCAGGGGTTAGGCCCCTGGAGCAATGGTTCGGGCGCTTACGGGTTGGGCCACTGTAGCTATGGTTCGGGCGCTCAGGGGTTGGGACCCTGGAGCTGGGGTCGAGGGCCCCAGGGGTTGGGCCCCTGGAACTGGGGTTGGGACCCCCGGGGGTTAAGCCCCTGGAGCTATGGTTTGGGCTCTCAGGGATTGGGCCCCTGGAGCTGGTATTGGGACCCCCAGGGTTTGGGCCCCTGGAACTGGTTTTGGGGCCCCAGGGGTTAGGCCCCTGGAGTCATGGTTCGGGCGCTCAGGAGTTGGGTCCCTGGATCTATGGTTCAGGCGCACAGGGGTTGGGCCCCTTGAGCTGAGGTCGAGGGCCGCTATGGGTTAGGCCCCTGGAGCTATGGTTCGGGCACTCAGGGGTTGGGCCCCTGAAGCTGGTGTTGGGGCCCCCAGGGTTTGGGCCCCTGGATCTGGTGTGGGGGCCCGAGGGGTTAGGCCCCTGGAGCTGTGGTTCGGGCGCTCACGAGTTGGGCCCCTGGAGGTACGGTTCGGGCGCTCAGGATTTAGGCCCCTGGAGCTGCTGTTGGGGCCCCAGGGGTTGGGCCCCTGGGGCTGGTGTTGGGGCCCCAGGGATTAGGCCCCTAGAGCTATGCTACGGGCGCTCAGGTTTTGGGCCTCGGGAGCTGGTCTTCGGGCCCCGAGGGGTTAGGCCCCTGGAGCTATGGTTCGGGCGCTCTGGAGTTGGGCCCCTGGAACTCGTGTTGGGACCCCCAGGGGTTGGACCCCTGGCGCTGGGGTTGGGGCCCCCAGGGGTTTGGCCCCTGGAGCTATAGTTCTGGCGCTCAGTGGTTGGGCCCCTGGAGCTGGTGTTGGGGCCCCCAGGGGTTGGGTCCCTGTAGCTGGTGTTCGGGCCCTCAGGGGCTGGGCCCCTGGAGCAATGGTTCGGGCGCTCTGGTTTTGATCCCCTGGAGCTGGTGTTGGCGCCCCCAGGGGTTGGGCTTCTGGAGCTGGTGTTGGAGCCCCAGGGATTGGGCCCCTGGAGCTGGGGTTGGGGTCCCCGGGGGTTAGGCCCCGGAGCTATGGTTCGGGCGCTCAGGGGTTGGGCCCTTCGAGCTGGTGTTGGGGACCACAGGGGTTAGGCCCCTAGAGCTATGGTTCGGGCTCTCAGGAGTTGAGCCCCTGGAGCTGGTGTTGGGGCCACCAGGGGTTAGGCCCCTGGAGCTATGGTTCGGGCGCTCTGGTGTTGGGCCCCTGGAGCTGGTGTTGAGGCCCCCAGGGGTTGGGCTCCTAGAGCTGGTGTTGGGGCCCCCAGGGTTTAGGCCCCTGGAGCTGGGGTTGGGGTCCCCGGGGGTTTGGCCCCTGGAGATAAGGTTCGGGCGCTCAAGGGTTCGGCCCCTGGAGCTGGTGTTGAGTTCCCCAGGGGTTGGGCCCCTGGAGCTTGGGTTGTTGACCCCGGGGGTTAGGCCCCTGGAGCCATGGTTCGGGCGCTCAGGGGTTGTGCCCCTGGAGCTGGTGTTGGGGCCCCCAGGGGTTGGGCCCATGGAGCTGGTGTTTGGGCCCCACGGGTTAGGCCCGTGGAGCTATGGTTCGGGCGCTCAGGGGTTGGGCCCCTGGAGCTGGGGTCGAGTTCCCCAGGGGTTGGGCCCCTGGTGCTGGTGTTTGGACCCCCGGAGTTTAGGCCTCTGGAGCTATGGTTCGGGCGCTCAGGGGTTGGGCCCCTGGAGCTGGTGATGGGGCCCCCAGGGGTTGGGCCCCTGGAGCTGGTGTTGGGGCCCCTAGGGGTTAGGCCTCTGGAGCTATAGTTCGGGCGCTCAGGGGTTGGGCCCCTGGAGCTGATGTTGTGGCCCCCAGGGTTTGGGCCCCTGGAGCTGGTGTTGGGGCCCCAGCGGTTAGGCCCCTGGAGCTATGGTTCGGGCGCTCAGGGGTTGGGCCCCTGGATCTATGGTTCGGGCGCTCAGGGTTTGGGCCCCTTGAGCTGGGGTCGAGGGTCCCAGGGTTTGGACCCCTGGTGCTGGGGTTGGGGCCCCCTGGGGTTAGGCCCCTGGAGCTATGGTTCGGGCGCTCACGGGTTAGGCCACTGGAGCTGGTATTGGGGCCCCCAGGGGTTGCACCCCTGGAGCTGGGGTTGGGGCCAATAGGGGTTAGGCCTCTGGAGCTATGGTTCGGGCGCTCAGGGGTTGGTCCTGGAGCTGGTGTTGAGGCCCCCAGGGTTTGTGCCCCTGGAGCTATGGTTTGGGCGCTCACGGGTTAGGCCACTGGAGCTGGTGTTGGGGCCCCCAGGGGTTCGGCCCCTAGTGCTGGGGTTGGGGCCCCTATGGGTTAGGCCCCTGGAGCTATGGTTCGGGCGCTGAGGGGTTGGGCCCCTGGAGCTGGTGTTGGGGCCCCAGAGGTTAGGCCCCGGAGCTATGGTTCGGGCGCTCAGGGGTTGGGTTCCCTGAAGCTGGTGTTGGGGCCCTCAGGGTTTGGGCCCCTGGAGCTCGTGTTGGGGCCCCAGGGGTTAGACCCCTGGAGCTATGGTTCGGGCGCTCTGGGGTTGGGCCCCTGAAGATGGTGTTGGGGCCCCCAGGGGTTGGGCCCCTGGAGCTGGGGTTGGGGCCCGGGGATTAGGCCCCTGGAGCTATGCTTAGGGCGCTCACGGGTTAGGCCACTGGAATTGGTATTGGGGCCCCCAGGGGTTGCACCCCTGGACCTGGGGTTGGGGCCAATAGGGGTTAGGCCTCTGGAGCTATGGTTCGGGCGCTCAGGGGTTGGTCCTGGAGCTGGTGTTGAGGCCCCCAGGGGTTGTGCCCCTGGAGCTGGTGTTGGGGCCCCCAGGGGTTAGGCCCAGAGCTATGGTTCGGGCGCTCAGGGGTTGGACCTCTGGAGCTGGTGTTGGGGCCCCAGGGGTTAGGCCCCAGAGCTATGGTTCAGTTGCTCAGGGGCTGGGCCACTTGAGCTGGGGTTGGGCCCCCCGGTTGTTAGGCCCCTAGAGCTATGTTTTGGGCGCTCAGGGGCTGGGCCCCTGGAGCTGTTGTTGGGGCCCCCAGGGGTTTGGCCCCTGGAGCTGGTGTTGGGGCCCCAGGGGTTAGGCCCCTGGAGCTATGGTTCGGGCGCTCAGGGGTTGGGCCCATGGAGCTGGGGTCGAGTGCCCCAGGGGTGGGCCCCTCTAGCTGGGGTTGGGACCTCCGGGGGTTAGGCCCCTGGAGCTAGGGTTCGGGCGCTCAGGGGTTGGGCCCGTGGAGCTGGTGTTGGGGCCCCCAGGGGTTGGGCCCCTGTAGCTGGGATTGGGGCACCTTGAGGTTAGCCCCTGGAGCTATGATTCGGGCTCTCAGGGGTTGGGCCCCTGGAGCTGGTGTCTAGGGCCCCAGGGATTGGACCTCTGGAGCTGGTGTTGCGGCCCCAGGGGTTACGCCCCTGGAGCTGGTGTTGGGGCCCCAGGGGTTAGGCCCCTGGAGCTATGGTTCGGGCGCTCAGGGGTTGGGCCCCTGGAGCTGGTGTTGGGGCCCCCAGGGGTTGGGCCCCTGTAGCTGGTGTTGGGGCCCTCAGGGGCTGGGCCCCTGGAGCAATGGTTCGGGCGCTCTGGTTTTGGGCCCCTGGAGCTGGTGTTGGCGCCCCCAGGGGCTGGGCTTCTGGAGCTGGTGTTGGAGCCCCAGGGATTGGGCCCCTGGAGCTGGGGTTGGGGTCCCCGGGGGTTAGGCCTCTGGAGCTATGGTTCGGGGGCTCATGGGTTGGGTCCCTGGAGCTGCTGTTGGGGCCCCCAGGGGTTAGGCCCCGGAGCTATGGTTTGGGCGCTCAGGGGTTGGGCCCTTGGAGCTGGTGTTGGGGCCCACAGGGGTTAGGCCCCTAGAGCTATGGTTCGGGCGCTCAGGAGTTGAGCCCCTGGAGCTGGTGTTGGGGCCCCCAGGGGTTGGGCCCCTGTAGCTGGGATTGGGGCACCTTGAGGTTAGCCCCTGGAGCTATGATTCGGGCTCTCAGGGGTTGGGCCCCTGGAGCTGTTGTCTAGGGCCCCAGGGATTGGACCTCTGGAGCTGGTGTTGCGGCCCCAGGGGTTACGCCCCTGGAGCTGGTGTTGGGGCCCCAGGGGTTAGGCCCCTGGAGCTATGGTTCGGGCGCTCAGGGGTTGGGCCCCTGGAGCTGGTGTTGGGGCCCCCAGGGGTTGGGCCCCTGTAGCTGGTGTTGGGGCCCTCAGGGGCTGGGCCCCTGGAGCAATGGTTCGGGCGCTCTGGTTTTGGGCCCCTGGAGCTGGTGTAGGGGCCCCCAGGGGTTGGGCTTCTGGAGCTGGTGTTGGGGCCCCAGGGGTTGGGCCCCTGGAGCTGGGGTTGGGGTCCCCGGGGGTTAGGTCCGTGGAGCTATGGTTCGGGGGCTCATGGGTTGGGCCCCTGGAGCTGCTGTTGGGGCCCCCAGGGGTTAGGCCCCGGAGCTATGGTTCGGGCGCTCAGGGGTTGGGCCCTTGGAGTTGGTGTTGGGGCCCACAGGGGTTAGGCCCCTAGAGCTATGGTTCGGGCGCTCAGGAGTTGAGCCCCTGGAGCTGGTGTTGGGGCCACCAGGGGTTGGGCCCCTGGAGCTGGTGTTGGGGCTCCAGGGGTTAGGCCCCTGGAGCTATGGTTCGGGCGCTATGGGGTTGGGCCCCTGGAGCTGGTGTTGAGGCCCCCAGGGGTTAGGCCCCTGGA
This sequence comes from Gopherus flavomarginatus, assembly GCF_025201925.1. Lineage (NCBI taxonomy): Eukaryota > Metazoa > Chordata > Testudines > Testudinidae > Gopherus > Gopherus flavomarginatus. The sequence goes on along the minus strand of NW_026114902.1, from coordinate 22,588 downwards.
GCTGGGGTTGGGGTCCCCGGGGGTTTGGCCCCTGGAGCTATGGTTCGGGCGCTCAAGGGTTCGGACCCTGGAGCTGGTGTTGGGTTCCCCAGGGGTTGGGCCCCTGGAGCTTGGGTTGGGGACCCCGGGGTTTAGGCCCCTGGAGCCATGGTTCGGGCGCTCAGGGGTTGTGCCCCTGGAGCTGGTGTTGGGGCCCCCAGGGGTTGGGCCCTGGAGCTGGTGTTTGGGCCCCAGGGGTTAGGCCCCTGGAGCTATGGTTCGGGCGCTCAGGGGTTGGGCCCCTGGATCTGGTGATGGGGCCCCCAGGGGTTGGGCCCCTGGAGCTGGTGTTGGGGCCCCTAGGGGTTAGGCCCCTGGAGCTATAGTTCGGGCGCTCAGGGGTTGGGCCCCTGGATCTATGGTTCGTGGCGCTCAGAGTTTGGGCCCCTTGAGCTGGGGTCGAGGGTCCCAGGGTTTGGACCCCTGGTGCTGGGGTTGTGGCCCCCTGGAGTTAGGCCCCTGGAGCTATGGTTCGGGCGCTCACGGGTTGGGCCTCTGGAGCTGGTGTTGGGGCCCCCAGGGGTTCGGCCCCTAGTGCTGGGTTTGGGGCCCCTATGGGTTAGGCCCCTGGAGCTATGGTTCGAGCACTCAGGGGTTGGGCCCCTGGAACTCGTGTTGGGGCCCCCAGGGTTTGGGCCCCTGTAGCTGGTGTTGGGTCCCTAGGGATTAGGCCCCTGGAGCTATGTTTCGGGCGCTCAGGGGTTGGGCCCCTGGATTTATGGTTCGGGCACTCAGGGGTTGGGCCCCTGGAGATGGTGTTGGGGACCCCAGGGGTTGGGCCCCTGGAGCTGGGGTTGGGGCCCCGGGGGTTAGGCCCCTGGAGCTATGGTTCGGGCGCTCAGGGGTTGGGCCCCTGGAGCTGGTGTTGGGGCCCCAGAGGTTAGGCCCCGGAGCTATGGTTTGGGCGCTCAGGGGTTGGGTTCCCTGAAGCTGGTGTTGGGGCCCCCAGGGTTTTGGCCCCTGGAGCTCGTGTTGGGGCCCCAGGGGTTAGACCCCTGGAGCTATGGTTCGGGCGCTCTGGGGTTGGGCCCCTGAAGATGGTGTTGGGGCCCCCAGGGGTTGGGCCCCTGGAGCTGGGGTTGGGGCCCGGGGATTAGGCCCCTGGAGCTATGGTTCGAGCGCTCACGGGTTAGGCCACTGGAGCTGGTATTGGGGGCCCTAGGGGTTGGACCCCTGGAGCTGGTTTTGGGGCCAATAGGGGTTAGGCCTCTGGAGATATGGTTCGGGCGCTCAGGGGTTGGGCCCCTGGAGCTGGGGTTGGTGCCAATAGGGGTTAGGCCTCTGGAGCTATGGTTCGGGCGCTCAGGGGTTGGTCCTGCAGCTGGTGTTGAGGCCCCCAGGGGTTGTGCCCCTGGAGATGGTGTTGGGGCCCCCAGGGGTTAGGCCCCGGAGCTATGGTTCGGGCGCTCAGGGGTTGGACCTCTGGAGCTGGTGTTGGAGCCCCAGGGATTAGGCCCCAGAGCTATGGTTCAGGTGCTCAGGGGCTGGGCCCCTGGAGCTGGGGTTGGGCCCCCCGGTTGTTAAGCCCCTGGAGCTATGTTTCGGGCGCTCAGGGGTTAGGCCCCTGGAGCTGGTGTTGGGGCCCCCAGGGGTTTGGCCCCTGGAGCTGGTGTTGGGGCCCCAGGGGTTACTCCCCTAGAGCTATGGTTCGGGCGCTCAGGCTATGGGCCCCTGGAGCTGGGGTCGAGGGCCCCAGGGGTTGGGCTCCTCTAGCTGGGGTTGGGACCCCCGGGGGTTAGGCCCCTGGAGCTAGGGTTCGGGCGCTCAGGGGTTGGGCCCCTGTAGCTGGGATTGGGGCCCCTTGAGGTTAGCCCCTGGAGCTATGCTACGGGCGCTCAGGGGTGTTCCCCTGGAGCTGGTGTCTAGGGCCCCAGGGTTTGGACCTCTGGAGCTGGTGTTGCGGCCTCAGGGGTTACGCCCCTGGAGCTGGTGTTGGGGCCCCAGGGGTTAGGCCCCTGGAGCTTTGGTTCGGGCGCTCAGGGTTTGGGCCCCTGGAGCTATGGTTCGGGCGCTCAGGGGTTGGGCCCCTGGAGCTGGTGTTGGGGCCCCCAGGGGTTGGGCCCCGGGAGCTATGGTTCGGGTGCTCTCAGGTTGGACCCCTGGAGCTGGTGTTGGGGCCCCCAGGGGTTGTGCCCCTGGAGCTGGGGTTGGGGCCCCGGGGATTTGGCCCCTGGAGCTATGGTTCGGGCGCTCAGGGGTTGGGCCCCTGGAGCTGGTGTTGGGGCCCGCAGGGGTTGGGCCCCTGGAGCTGGGGTTCGGGCCCCTAGGGGTCACGCCCCTGGAGCTATGGTTCAGGCGCTCAGGGGTTGTCCCCCTGGAGCTGGTGTTGGGGCCCCCAGGGGTTGGTCCTCTGGAGCTGGTTTTGGGGCCCCAGGGGTTATGCCCCTGGTGTTATGGTTCGGGCGCTCAGGGGTTGGGCCCTTGGAGCTCGTGTTGGGGCCCACAGGGGTTAGGCCCCTGGAGCTATGGTTCGGGCGCTCTGGGGTTGGGCCTCTGGAGCTGGGGTTCGGGCCCCAGGGGTTAGGCCCCGGAGCTATGGTTCGGGCGCTCAGGGGTTGGGCCCCTGGAGCTGGGGTCGAGGGCCCCAGGGGTTGGGCCCCTGGAGTTCGGGCTGGGCCCCCCGGTTGATAGGCTCCTGGAGCTATGTTTCGGGCGCTCAGGGGTTGGGCCCCTGGAGCTGGTGTTGCGGCCCCCAGGGGTTTGGCCCCTGGAGCTGGTGTTGGGGCCCCAGGGGTTAGGCCCCTGGAGCTATGGTTCGGGCACTCAGGGGTTGGGCACCTGGAGCTGGTGTTGGGGCCCTAGAGGTTAGGCCCCGGAGCTATGGTTCGGGCGCTCAGGGGTTGGGTTCCCTGAAGCTGGTGTTGGGGCCCTCAGGGTTTGGGCCCCTGGAGCTCGTGTTGGGGCCCCAGGGGTTAGACCCCTGGAGCTATGGTTCGGGCGCTCTGGGGTTGGGCCCCTGAAGATGGTGTTGGGGCCCCCAGGGGTTGGGCCCCTGGAGCTGGGGTTGGGGCCCGGGGATTAGGCCCCTGGAGCTATGCTTAGGGCGCTCACGGGTTAGGCCACTGGAATTGGTATTGGGGCCCCCAGGGGTTGCACCCCTGGACCTGGGGTTGGGGCCAATAGGGGTTAGGCCTCTGGAGCTATGGTTCGGGCGCTCAGGGGTTGGTCCTGGAGCTGGTGTTGAGGCCCCCAGGGGTTGTGCCCCTGGAGCTGGTGTTGGGGCCCCCAGGGGTTAGGCCCAGAGCTATGGTTCGGGCGCTCAGGGGTTGGACCTCTGGAGCTGGTGTTGGGGCCCCAGGGGTTAGGCCCCAGAGCTATGGTTCAGTTGCTCAGGGGCTGGGCCACTTGAGCTGGGGTTGGGCCCCCCGGTTGTTAGGCCCCTAGAGCTATGTTTTGGGCGCTCAGGGGCTGGTCCCCTGGAGCTGTTGTTGGGGCCCCCAGGGGTTTGGCCCCTGGAGCTGGTGTTGGGGCCCCAGGGGTTAGACCCCTGGAGCTATGGTTCGGGCGCTCAGGGGTTGGGCCCATGGAGCTGGGGTCGAGTGCCCCAGGGGTGGGCCCCTCTAGCTGGGGTTGGGACCTCCGGGGGTTAGGCCCCTGGAGCTAGGGTTCGGGCGCTCAGGGGTTGGGCCCGTGGAGCTGGTGTTGGGGCCCCCAGGGGTTGGGCCCCTGTAGCTGGGATTGGGGCACCTTGAGGTTAGCCCCTGGAGCTATGATTCGGGCTCTCAGGGGTTGGGCCCCTGGAGCTGGTGTCTAGGGCCCCAGGGATTGGACCTCTGGAGCTGGTGTTGCGGCCCCAGGGGTTACGCCCCTGGAGCTGGTGTTGGGGTCCCAGGGGTTAGGCCCCTGGAGCTATGGTTCGGGCGCTCAGGGGTTGGGCCCCTGGAGCTGGTGTTGGGGCCCCCAGGGGTTGGGCCCCTGTAGCTGGTGTTGGGGCCCTCAGGGGCTGGGCCCCTGGAGCAATGGTTCGGGCGCTCTGGTTTTGGGCCCCTGGAGCTGGTGTTGGCGCCCCCAGGGGCTGGGCTTCTGGAGCTGGTGTTGGAGCCCCAGGGATTGGGCCCCTGGAGCTGGGGTTGGGGTCCCCGGGGGTTAGGCCTCTGGAGCTATGGTTCGGGGGCTCATGGGTTGGGCCCCTGGAGCTGCTGTTGGGGCCCCCAGGGGTTAGGCCCCGGAGCTATGGTTCGGGCGCTCAGGGGTTGGGCCCTTGGAGCTGGTGTTGGGGCCCACAGGGGTTAGGCCCCTAGAGCTATGGTTCGGGCGCTCAGGAGTTGAGCCCCTGGAGCTGGTGTTGGGGCCCCCAGGGGTTGGGCCCCTGTAGCTGGGATTGGGGCACCTTGAGGTTAGCCCCTGGAGCTATGATTCGGGCTCTCAGGGGTTGGGCCCCTGGAGCTGTTGTCTAGGGCCCCAGGGATTGGACCTCTGGAGCTGGTGTTGGGGCCCCAGGGGTTTCGCCCCTGGAGCTGGTGTTGGGGCCCCAGGGGTTAGGCCCCTGGAGCTATGGTTCGGGCGCTCAGGGGTTGGGCCCCTGGAGCTGGTGTTGGGGCCCCCAGGGGTTGGGCCCCTGTAGCTGGTGTTGGGGCCCTCAGGGGCTGGGCCCCTGGAGCAATGGTTCGGGCGCTCTGGTTTTGGGCCCCTGGAGCTGGTGCTGGGGCCCCCAGGGGCTGGGCTTCTGGAGCTGGTGTTGGGGCCCCAGGGATTGGGCCCCTGGAGCTGGGGTTGGGGTCCCCGGGGGTTAGGCCCCTGGAGCTATGGTTCGGGGGCTCATGGGTTGGGCCCCTGGAGCTGCTGTTGGGGCCCCCAGGGGTTAGGCCCCGGAGCTATGGTTCGGGCGCTCAGGGGTTGGGCCCTTGGAGCTGGTGTTGGGGCCCACAGGGGTTAGGCCCCTAGAGCTATGGTTCGGGCGCTCAGGAGTTGAGCCCCTGGAGCTGGTGTTGGGGCCCCCAGGGGTTGGGCCCCTGGAGCTGGTGTTGGGGCCCCAGGGGTTAGGCCCCTGGAGCTATGGTTCGGGCGCTATGGGGTTGGGCCCCTGGAGCTGGTGTTGAGGCCCCCAGGGGTTAGGCCCCTGGAGCTGGGGTTGGGGTCCCCGGGGGTTTGGCCCCTGGAGCTATGGTTCGGGCGCTCAAGGGTTCGGACCCTGGAGCTGGTGTTGGGTTCCCCAGGGGTTGGGCCCCTGGAGCTTGGGTTGGGGACCCCGGGGTTTAGGCCCCTGGAGCCATGGTTCGGGCGCTCAGGGGTTGTGCCCCTGGAGCTGGTGTTGGGGCCCCCAGGGGTTGGGCCCTGGAGCTGGTGTTTGGGCCCCAGGGGTTAGGCCCCTGGAGCTATGGTTCGGGCGCTCAGGGGTTGGGCCCCTGGATCTGGTGATGGGGCCCCCAGGGGTTGGGCCCCTGGAGCTGGTGTTGGGGCCCCTAGGGGTTAGGCCCCTGGAGCTATAGTTCGGGCGCTCAGGGGTTGGGCCCCTGGATCTATGGTTCGGGCGCTCAGAGTTTGGGCCCCTTGAGCTGGGGTCGAGGGTCCCAGGGTTTGGACCCCTGGTGCTGGGGTTGTGGCCCCCTGGAGTTAGGCCCCTGGAGCTATGGTTCGGGCGCTCACGGGTTGGGCCTCTGGAGCTGGTGTTGGGGCCCCCAGGGGTTCGGCCCCTAGTGCTGGGTTTGGGGCCCCTATGGGTTAGGCCCCTGGAGCTATGGTTCGAGCACTCAGGGGTTGGGCCCCTGGAACTCGTGTTGGGGCCCCCAGGGTTTGGGCCCCTGTAGCTGGTGTTGGGTCCCTAGGGATTAGGCCCCTGGAGCTATGTTTCGGGCGCTCAGGGGTTGGGCCCCTGGATTTATGGTTCGGGCACTCAGGGGTTGGGCCCCTGGAGATGGTGTTGGGGACCCCAGGGGTTGGGCCCCTGGAGCTGGGGTTGGGGCCCCGGGGATTAGGCCCCTGGAGCTATGGTTCGGGCGCTCAGGGGTTGGGCCCCTGGAGCTGGTGTTGGGGCCCCAGAGGTTAGGCCCCGGAGCTATGGTTCGGGCGCTCAGGGGTTGGGTTCCCTGAAGCTGGTGTTGGGGCCCCCAGGGTTTTGGCCCCTGGAGCTCGTGTTGGGGCCCCAGGGGTTAGACCCCTGGAGCTATGGTTCGGGCGCTCTGGGGTTGGGCCCCTGGAGCTGGTGTTGGGGCCCCCAGGGGTTGGGCCCCTGGAGCTGGGGTTGGGGCCCGGGGATTAGGCCCCTGGAGCTATGGTTCGAGCGCTCACGGGTTAGGCCCCTGGAGCTGGTATTGGGGGCCCTAGGGGTTGGACCCCTGGAGCTGGTTTTGGGGCCAATAGGGGTTAGGCCTCTGGAGATATGGTTCGGGCGCTCAGGGGTTGGGCCCCTGGAGCTGGGGTTGGTGCCAATAGGGGTTAGGCCTCTGGAGCTATGGTTCGGGCGCTCAGGGGTTGGTCCTGCAGCTGGTGTTGAGGCCCCCAGGGGTTGTGCCCCTGGAGATGGTGTTGGGGCCCCCAGGGGTTAGGCCCCGGAGCTATGGTTCGGGCGCTCAGGGGTTGGACCTCTGGAGCTGGTGTTGGAGCCCCAGGGATTAGGCCCCAGAGCTATGGTTCAGGTGCTCAGGGGCTGGGCCCCTGGAGCTGGGGTTGGGCCCCCCGGTTGTTAGGCCCCTGGAGCTATGTTTCGGGCGCTCAGGGGTTGGGCCCCTGGAGCTGGTGTTGGGGCCCCCAGGGGTTTGGCCCCTGGAGCTGGTGTTGGGGCCCCAGGGGTTACTCCCCTAGAGCTATGGTTCGGGCGCTCAGGCTTTGGGCCCCTGGAGCTGGGGTCGAGGGCCCCAGGGGTTGGGCCCCTCTAGCTGGGGTTGGGACCCCCGGGGGTTAGGCCCCTGGAGCTAGGGTTCGGGCGCTCAGGGGTTGGGCCCCTGTAGCTGGGATTGGGGCCCCTTGAGGTTAGCCCCTGGAGCTATGCTACGGGCGCTCAGGGGTGTTCCCCTGGAGCTGGTGTCTAGGGCCCCAGGGTTTGGACCTCTGGAGCTGGTGTTGCGGCCTCAGGGGTTACGCCCCTGGAGCTGGTGTTGGGGCCCCAGGGGTTAGGCCCCTGGAGCTTTGGTTCGGGCGCTCAGGGTTTGGGCCCCTGGAGCTATGGTTCGGGCGCTCAGGGGTTGGGCCCCTGGAGCTGGTGTTGGGGCCCCCAGGGGTTGGGCCCCGGGAGCTATGGTTCGGGTGCTCTCAGGTTGGACCCCTGGAGCTGGTGTTGGGGCCCCCAGGGGTTGTGCCCCTGGAGCTGGGGTTGGGGCCCCGGAGATTTGGCCCCTGGAGCTATGGTTCGGGCGCTCAGGGGTTGGGCCCCTGGAGCTGGTGTTGGGGCCCGCAGGGGTTGGGCCCCTGGAGCTGGGGTTCGGGCCCCTAGGGGTCACGCCCCTGGAGCTATGGTTCAGGCGCTCAGGGGTTGTCCCCCTGGAGCTGGTGTTGGGGCCCCCAGGGGTTGGTCCTCTGGAGCTGGTTTTGGGGCCCCAGGGGTTATGCCCCTGGTGTTATGGTTCGGGCGCTCAGGGGTTGGGCCCTTGGAGCTCGTGTTGGGGCCCACAGGGGTTAGGCCCCTGGAGCTATGGTTCGGGCGCTCTGGGGTTGGGCCTCTGGAGCTGGGGTTCGGGCCCCAGGGGTTAGGCCCCGGAGCTATGGTTCGGGCGCTCAGGGGTTGGACCCCTGGAGCTGGGGTCGAGGGCCCCAGGGGTTGGGCCCCTGGAGTTCGGGCTGGGCCCCCCGGTTGATAGGCTCCTGGAGCTATGTTTCGGGCGCTCAGGGGTTGGGCCCCTGGAGCTGGTGTTGCGGCCCCCAGGGGTTTGGCCCCTGGAGCTGGTGTTGGGGCCCCAGGGGTTAGGCCCCTGGAGCTATGGTTCGGGCACTCAGGGGTTGGGCACCTGGAGCTGGTGTTGGGGCCCTAGAGGTTAGGCCCCGGAGCTATGGTTCGGGCGCTCACGGATTAGGCCACTGGAGCTGGTATTGGGGCCCCCAGGGGTTGGGCCCCTGGAGCTGGGGTTTGAGTCAATAGGGGTTAGGCCTCTGGAGCTATGGTTCGGGCGCTCAGGGGCTGGGCCCCTGGAGCTTGTGTTGGGGCCCCCAGGGGTTGGGCCTCTGGAGCTGGTGTTGGGGCCCCAGGGTCTAGGCCCGTGGAGCTATGGTTCGGGCGCTCAGGGGTTGGGCCCCTGGAGCTGGTGTTGGGGCCCCCAGGGGTTGGGCCCCTGTAGCTGGGATTGGGCCCCTTGAGGTTAGCCCCTGGAGCTATGATTCGGGCACTCAGGGGTTGGGCCCCTGGAGCTGGTGTCTAGGGCCCCAGGGTTTGGACCTCTGGAGCTGGTGTTGCGGCCCCAGGGGTTACGCCCCTGGAGCTGGTGTTGGGGCCCCAGAGGTTAGGCCCGTGGAGCTATGGTTCGGGCGCTCAGGGGTTGGGCCCCTGGAGCTGGTGTTGGGGCCCCCAGGGGTTGAGCCCCTGTAGCTGGTGTTGGGGCCCTCAGGGGCTGGGCCCCTGGAGCAATGGTTCGGGCGCTCTGGTTTTGGGCCCCTGGAGCTGGTGTTGGCGCCCCCAGGGGCTGGGCTTCTGGAGCTGGTGTTGGAGCCCCAGGGATTGGGCCCCTGGAGCTGGGGTTGCGGTCCCCGGGGGTTAGGCCCCTGGAGCTATGGTTCGGGGGCTCATGGGTTGGGCCCCTGGAGCTGCTGTTGGGGCCCCCAGGGGTTAGGCCCCAGAGCTATGGTTCGGGCGTTCAGGGGTTGGGCCCTTCGAGCTGGTGTTGGGGCCCACAGGGGTTAGGCCCCTAGAGCTATGGTTCGGGCTCTCAGGAGTTGAGCCCCTGGAGCTGGTGTTGGGGCCACCAGGGGTTGGGCCCCTGGAGCTGGTGTTGGGGCTCCAGGGGTTAGGCCCCTGGAGCTATGGTTCGGGCGCTCTGGGGTTGGGCCGCTGGAGCTGGTGTTGAGGCCCCCAGGGGTTAGGCCCCTGGAGCTGGGGTTGAGGTCCCCGGGGGTTTGGCCCCTGGAGCTATGGTTCGGGCGCTCAAGGGTTCGGACCCTGGAGCTTGTGTTGGGTTCCCCAGGGGTTGGACCCCTGGAGCTTGGGTTTGGGACCCCGGGGGTTAGGCCCCTGGAGCTTGTGTTGGGGCCCCAGGGGTTAGGCCCCTGGAGCTATGGTTCGGGCGCTCAGGGGTTGGGCACCTGGAGGTATGGTTCGGGCGCTCAGGGGTTGGGCCTCTGGAGCTGGTGTTGTGGCCCCCAGGGGTTGGGCCCCTGGAGCTTGTGTTGGGGCCCCAGGGGTTAGGCCCCTGGAGCTATGGTTCGGGCGCTCAGGGGTTGGGCACCTGGAGCTATGGTTCGGGCGCTCAGGGGTTGGGCCCCTGGAGCTGGGGTTGAGGGCGCCAGGGGTTGCGCCCCTGGAGCTGGGGTTGGGACCCCCAGGGGTTAGGCCTCTGGAGCTATGGTTCGGGCATTTAGGGGTTGGGCCGCTGGAGCTGGTGTTGGGTCCCCCAGGGGTTGGGCCCCTGGAGCTGGGGTTGGGGCCCCTAGGGGTTAGGCCCCTGGAGCTATGGTTCGGGCATTTAGGGGTTGGGCCGCTGGAGCTGGTGTTGGGTCCCCCAGGGGTTGGGCCACTGGAGCTGGTGTTGGGGCCCCCAGGCGTTGGGAACCTGGAGCTCGTGTTGGGGCCCCAGGGGTTAGGCCCCTGGAGTTATGGTTCGGGCGCTCAGCGGTTGGGCCCCTGGAGCGATGGTTCAGGCGCTCAGGGTTTGGGCCCCTCGAGCTGGGGTCGAGGGCCCCACGGTTTGGACCTCTGGAGCTGGGGCTGGGGCCCCCTGGGGTTAGGCCGATGGATGTATGGTTCGGGTGCTTAGCGGTTGGGCCCCTGGAGGTATGGTTCGGATGCTCTGGGGTTGGGACCCTGGAGCTGGTGTTGGAGCCCGCAGGGTTTGGGCCCCTGGAGCGGGGGTTGAGGTCCCTGGGGTCAGGCTCCTGGAGCTATGGATGGGGCGCTCAGGGGTTGGGCCCCTGGAGCTGGTGTTGGGACACCCAGGGGTTGGGCCCCTGAAGCTATGGTTCGGGCGCTCAGGGGTTGGGCCCTTGGAGCTGCTGTTGGGGCCCACAGAGGTTAGGCCCCTGGAGCTAAGGTTCGGGCGCTCAGGGGTTGGCCCCTGGAGCTATGGTTCGGGCGCTCAGGGGTTGGGCCCCTGGAGCTGTGGTCTAGGGCCCCAGGGTTTGGACCTCTGGAGCTGGGTTTGGGGCCCCCTGAGGTTAGGCCCCTAAATATGGCTCGAGTGCTCACGGGTTGGGCCCCTGGTGCTTTTATTGGGGCCCGCAGGTGTTGGGCCCCTGGAGCTGGGGTTGTGGCCCCTAGGGGTTAGACCCCTGGAGCTATGGTTCGGGCGCTCAGGGGTTAGGCCCCTGGAGCTATGGTTCGGGCGCTCAGGGGTTGGGCCCCTGGAGCTGTTGTTGGGGCCCCAGGGGTTAGGCCCCGGATCTATGGTTCGGGCGCTCAGTTGTTGGGCCCCTGGAGCTGGGGTCGAGGGCCCCAGGGGTTGGGCCCCTGGAGCTGGGGTTGGGGCCCCCGAGGGATAGGCCCCTGGAGCTATGGTTCGGGCACTCAGGGCTTGGGCCCCTGGAGCTGGTGCTGGGGCCCCCAGGGGTTGGGCCCCTGGAGCTGGTGTTGGGGCTCCAGTGGTTAGGCCCCTGAAGCTATGGTTCGGGCGCTCAGGGGTTGGGCCCTTGGAGCTGCTGTTGGGGCCCACAGAGGTTAGGTCCCTGGACCTATGGTTCGGGCTCTCAGGGCTTGGGCCCCTGGAGCTGGTGCTGGGGCCCCCAGGGGTTGGGCCCCTGGAGCTGGTGTTGGGGCTCCAGTGGTTAGGCCCCTGAAGCTATGGTTCGTTCGCTCAGGGGTTCGGCTCCTGGAGCTGGTGTTTTGGTCTCCAGGGGTTGGTCCCCTTGAGTTATGGTTCGGGCGCTCTGGGGTTGGGCCCCTGGAGTTGGTGTTGGGGCCCCCAGGGGTTGGGCCCCTGGAGCTATGGTTCGTTCGTTCAGGGGTTGGGCCCCTGGAGCTGGGGTCTAGGGCCCCAGGGGTTGGGCCCCTGGATCTGGGGTTCGGGCCCCCAGGGGTTAGGCCCCGGGAGCTATGGTTCGGGCGTTCAGGGGTTGGGCCCTTGGAGCTGGTGTTTGGGCCCCCAGGGGTTAGGCCGCTGGAGGTATGGTTCGGGCCCTCAGGGGTTGGGCCCCTGGAGATGGTGTTGGGGCCCCCAAGGGTTGGGCCACTGGAGCTGGTGTTGGGGCCCCAGGGGTTAGGCCCCTGGAGCTATGCTTAGTGCGCTAAGGGGTTGGGCCCCTCGAGCTGGTGTTGGGGCCCCCAGGCTTTGGGCCCCTGGAGCTATGTTTCGGGCGCTCTGGGGTTGGGCCCTTGGACCTGTTGTTGGAGCCCCCAGGGGTTGGGCTCCTGGACGTGGTGTTGGGGCCCCCAGGGGTTGGGCCCCTTTAGCTGGGGATGGGGCCCCCGGGGGATAGGCCCCTGGAGCTATGGTTTGGGCGCTCAGGGGTTGGGCCTCTGGAGCTGGTGTTGGGCCCCCCAGGGGTTGAGCCCCTGGAGCTGGGGTTGGGGCCACCGGGGGTTAGGCACCTGGAGCTATGGTTCGGGCGCTCAGGGGTTGGGCCCCTGAAGCTGGTGTTGGGGCCCCCAGGGGTTGGGCAAATAGAGCTGGGGTTGGGGCCCCAGGGGTTTTGCCCCTGGCGATATGGTTCGGTCACTCAGGGGTTGGGCCCCTGGAACTGGTGTTGGGGCCCCGAGGGGTTGGGCCCCTGTAGCTGTTGTTGGGGCCCCCAGGGGTTAGGCCCCTGGAGCGATGGTTCGGGAGCTCAGGGGTTGGGCCCCTGGAGCTGGTGTTGGGGCCCCCAGGGGTTGGGCCCAGGGACTATGGTTCGGACGCTCTGGGGTTGGGCCCCTGGAGCTGGTGTTGGGGCCCCAGGCGTTGGGGCCTTAGACATGGGGTTGGGGTCCCGGGGGTTAGGCCCATGGAGTTATGGTTCGGGCGCTCAGGGGTTGGGCCTCTGGAGCTGGGGTTGGAATTCCTGGGGATTAGGCCCCTGGAGCTAGGGTACGGGCGCTCAGGGGTTGGGCCCCTGGAGCTGGTGTTGGAGCCGGAGGGTTTGGGCCCCTGGAGCTGGGGTTGGGGCCCCTGGGGTCAGGCTCCTGGAGCTATGGTTCGGGCGCTCAGGGGTTGGGCCTCTGGAGCTGGGGTTGGAATTCCTGGGGATTAGGCCCCTGGAGCTAGGGTACGGGCGCTCAGGGGTTGGGCCCCTGGAGCTGGTGTTGGACCCTCAGGGGTTGGGCCGCTGTAGCTGGGATTGGGGCCCCTATGGCTTAGGCCCCTGGAGCTATGGTTCGGGCGCTCAGGGGTTGTTCCCCTGAAGCTGGTGATGGGGCTGCAAGGGGTTGGGCCTCTGGAGCTGGTGTTGGGGCCGCAGGGGTTAGGCCCCTGGAGCTAAGGTTCGGGCGCTCAGGGGTTGGGCCCCTGGAGCTATGGTTCGGGCGCTCAGGGGTTGGGCCCCTGGAGCTAGGGTCTAGGGCCCCAGGGTTTGGACCTCTGGAGCTGGGGTTGGGGCCCCCTGAGGTTAGGCCCCTAAATATGGTTTGAGCGCTCACGGGTTGGGCCCCTGGTGCTGGTATTGGGGCCCCCAGGGGTTGGGCCCCTGGAGCTGGGGTTGTGGCCCCTAGGGGTTAGGCCCCTGGAGCTATGGTTCGGGCGCTCAGGGGTTGGGCCCCTGGAGGTATGGTTCGGGCGCTCAGAGGTTGAGCCCCTGGAGCTGGTTTTGGGGACCCAGGGGTTGGGCCCCTGGAGCTGGTGTTGTGGCCCCCAGGGGTTGGGCCCCTGGAGCTGGGGTTGAGGTCCCGGGGGTTAGGCCCCTAGAGCTATGGTTCGGGCGCTCAGGGGTTGGGGCCCTGGAGCTGTTGTTGGGGCCCCAGTGGTTAGGCCCCGAATCTATGGTTCGGGCGCTCAGGGGTTGGGTCCCTGGAGCTGGGGTCGACTGCCCCAGGGGTTGGGCCTCTGGAGCTGGGGTTGGGGCCCCCGAGGGTTAGGCCCCTGGAGCTATGTTTCGGGCGCTCAGTGGTTGGGCCCTTGGAGCTGCTGTTGGGGCCCACAGAGGTTAGGCCCCTGGAGCTGTGGTTCGGGCTCTCAGGAGTTGGGCTCCTGGAGCTGGTGGTGGGGCCCCCAGGGGTTGGGCCCCTGGAGCTGGTGTTGGGGCCCCCAGGGGTTTGGCCCCTGGAGCTGTTGTTGGGGCCCCAGGGGTTAGGCCCCTGGAGCGATGGTTCGGGAGCTCAGGGGTTTGGCCCCTGGAGCTGGTGTTGGGGCCCCCAGGGGTTGGGCTCCTGGAGCTGGGGATGGGGCCCCCGGGGGCAAGGCCCCTGGAGCTATGGTTTGGGCGCTCAGGGGTTGGGCCCCTGGAGCTGGTGTTGGGGCCCCAGCGGTTAGGCCCCTGGAGCTATGGTTCGGACGCTCAGGGGTTGGGCCCCTGGAGCTATGGTTCGGGCGCTCAGTTGTTGGGCCCCTGGAACTGGGGTCGGTGGCCCCAGGGGTTGGGACCCTGGAGCTGGGGTTCGGACCCCCGGGGGCTAGGCCCCTGGAGCTATGGTTCGGGCGCTCAGGGGTTGTGCCCCTGGAGCTGGTGTTGGGGCCCCCAGGGGTTAGGCCCCTGGAGCTGGTGTTGGGGCCCCAAGGGGTTGGGCCCCTGGAGCTGGTGTTCGGGCCCCAGGGGTTAGGCCCCTGGAGCTATGGTTCGGGCGCTCAGGGGTTTGGCCCCTGGAGCTATGGTTCGGGCGCTCAGTTGTTGGGCCCCTGGAGCTGGGGTTCGGACCCCCGGGTGTTAGGCCCCTGGAGATATGTTTCGGGCGCTCAGGAGTGGGGCCCCTGGAGCTGATGTTTGGGCCCCCAGGGGTTGGGCGCTTGGAGCTGGGGTTGGGACCCCTAGGGGTTAGTCCCCTGGAGCTATGGTTCGGGCGCTCAGGGGTTGGGCCCTTGTAGTTGGTGTTGGGGCCCAGAGGGGTTAGGACCCTGGAGCTATGGTTTGGGCGCTCAGGAGTTGGTCCCCTGGAGCTGGTGTTGGTGCCCCCAGGGGTTGGGCCCCTGGAGTTGGTGTTGGGGCCCCAGGGGTTAGGCCCCTGGAGTTATGGTTCGGGCGCTCAGGGGCTGGGCCCCTAGAGCTGGTTTTGGTGCCCCCTGGGGTTGGGCCCCTGGAGCTATGGTTCGGGCGCTCAGGGGTTGTGCCCCTGGAGCTGGTGTTGGGGCCCCTAGGGGTTGGGCCCCTGGAGCTGGGGTTGGGGCCCTCAGGGGTTAGGCCCCTGGAGCTATGGTTCGGGTGCTCAGGGGTTGGGCTCCTGGAGCTGGTGTTGCGGCTCTCAGGGGTTGGGCCCCTGGAGCTGGTGTTGGGGCCTCAGGGGTTAGGCCCCGGATCTATGGTTCGGGTGCTAAGGGGTTGGGCCCCTGGAGCTATGGTTCGGTCGCTCAGGGGTTGGGCCCCTGGAGCTGGGGTCGAGGGCCCCATGGGTTGGGCCCCTGGAGCTGGGGTTAGGACCCCCGGGGGTTAGGCCCCTGGAGCTATAGTTCGGGCGCTCAGGGGTTGGGCCCCTGGAGCTGGTGTTGGGGCCCCCAGGGGTTGGGCCGCAGGAGCTGGGGTTGAGGTCTCCGGGGGATATGCCCCTGGAGTTATGGTTCAGGCGCTCAGGGGTTGGGCCCCTGGAGCTGGTGTTGGGTCCCCCAGGAGTTGGGCCCCTGGAGCTGGGGTTTTGGCTCCCGGGGTTTAGGCTCCTGGAGCTATGGTTAGGGCGCTCAGGGGTTGTGCCCCTGGAGCTGGGGTTGGGGCCCCCAAGGTTTGGTCCCCTAGAGCTGGGGTTCTGGCCGCCAGGGGTTAGGCCCCTCGAGCTATGCTTCGGGCGCTCAGGGGTTGGGCCCCTGGAGCTGGTGTTGGAGCCCCCAGGGGTTGGGCCCTTGGAGCTGGGGTTGGGGCCCCTAGGGGTTAGGCCCCTTGAGCTATGGTTCGGGGGCTCAAGGGTTGGGCCCCTGGAGCTGGTGTTGGAGCACTCAGAGGTTGGGCCCCTGGAGCTGGTGTTGGGGGCCCAGGGTTTAGGCCCGTGGAACTATGGTTCGGGCGCTCAAGGGTTGGGCCCCTGGAGCTATGGTTCGGGAGCTCAGGGGTTGGGCCCCTGGGGCTGGGGTCGAGGGCCATAGGGTTTGGACACCTGGATCTGGGGTTGGGGCCCCCTGGGGTTATGCCCCTGGAGCTATGGTTCGGGCGCTCAGGGGTTGGACCCCTGGAGGTGGTGTTGGGGACCCCAGGGGTTGGGCCCCTGGAGCTGGGGTTGGGGCCCCTAGGGGTTAGGCCCCTGGAGCTATGGTTCGGGCGCTCAGGGGTTGGACCCCTGGAGGTGGTGTTGGGGACCCCAGGGGTTGGGCCCCTGGAGCTGGTGTTGGGGCCCAAAGGGTTAGGCCCCTGGAGCTATGGTTCGAGCGCTCAGGGGTTGGGATCCTGGAGGTACGATTCTGGCGCTCAGGGGTTGTGCCCCTGGAGCTGGTGTTGGGGCCCCCAGGGGTTGGGCTCCTGGAGCTGGGGTTGGGGCCCGCAGGGGTTAGGCCCCTGGAGCTATGGTTCGGGCGCTCAGGTTTTGGGCCCTTGGAGCTTGGGTGGCGGCCCCCAGGGGTTAGGCCCCTTTAGCTATGGTTCGAGCGCTCAAGGGTTGTTCCCCTGGAGCTGGTGTTGGGGCCCCCAGGGGTTAGGCACCTGGAGGTATTGTTCTGACTCTAAGGGGTTGGGCCCCTGAAGCTGGTGTTGGGGCCCAAGGGGTTAGGCCACTGGAGCTATGGTTCGGGCGCTCAGGGGTTGGGCCCCTGGAGCTATGTTTCGGGCGCTCAGGGGTTGGGCCCCTGAAGCTGGGGTCGAGGGCCCCAGGGTTTGGACCCCTGGAGCTTGGGTTGGGGACCCCTGGGTTCAGGCCCCTAGAGCTATGGTTCGGGCGCTCAGGGGTTGGGCCCCTGGAGCTGATGTTAGGGCCCCCAGTGGTTGGGCCCCTGGAGCTGGGGTTGGGGCCCCTAAGGGTTAGGCCCCTGGAGCTATGGTTCGGGCGCTCAGGGGTTGGACCCCTGGAGCTGGTGTTGGGGACCCCAGGGGTTGGGCCCCTTTAGCTGGTGTTGGGGCCCAAGGGGTTAGGCCCCTGGAGCTATAATTCGGGCGCTCAGGGGTTGGGCTCCTGGAGGTACGATTCTGGCACTCAGGGGTTGGGCCCCTGGATCTGGTGTTGGGGCCCCCAGGTGTTGGGCTCCTGGAGCTGGGGTTGGGGCCCCCAGGGGTTAGGCCCCTGGAGCTATGGTTCGGGCGCTCAGGTTTTGGGCCCTTGGAGCTTGGGTGGCGGCCTCCAGGGGTTAGGCCCCTTTAGCTATGGTTCGAGCGCTCAAGGGTTGGGCCCCTGGAGCTGGTGTTGGGGCCCCTAGGGGTTAGGCACCTGGAGGTATTGTTCTGACTCTTAGGGGTTGGGCCCCTGGAGCTGGTGTTGGGGCCCAAGGGGCTAGCCCACTGGATCTAAGGTTCGGGCGCTCAGGGGTTGGGCCCCTGGAGCTATGGTTCGGGCGCTCAGGGGTTGGGCCCCTGGAGCCTGGGTCGAGGGCCCCAGGGTTTGGACCCCTGGAGCTGGGGTTGGGGCCCCCTGGGGTCAGGCCCCTAGAGCTATGGTTCGGGCGCTCATGGGTTGGGTGTCTGGAGCTGGTGTTGGGGCCCCCAGGGGTTGGGCCCCTGGAGCTGGGGTTGGGGCCCCCGAGGGTTAGGCCCCTGGAGCTATGGTTCGGGCGCTCAGGGGTTGGGCCCCTGGAGTTGGTGTTGGGGTCCCTAGGGGTTGGGCCCCTGGAGGTATTGTTGGGGCGCTCAGGGGTTGCGCCCTTGGAGCTCTTGTTGGGGCCCTCAGGGGTTAGGCCCCTGGAGCTATGGTTCGGGAGCTCAGGGGTTTGGCCCCTGGAGCTGGTGTTGGGGCTCCCAGGAGTTGGGCCCCTAGAGCTGGTGTTGGGGCCCCCAGGGGTTAGGCCCGTAGAGCTATGGTTCGGGCGCTCAGGGGTTGGGCACCTGGAGTTATGGTTCGAGCGCTCAAGGGTTGGGCCCCTGGAGCTTTGGTTGAGGGCGCCAGGGGTTGCGCCCCTGGAGCTGGGGTTGGGACCCCCAGGGGTTAGGCCCCTGGAGCTATGGTTCGGGCATTTAGGGGTTGGGCCGCTGGAGCTGGTGTTGGGGCCCCCAGGCGTTGGGAACCTGGAGCTGGTGTTGGGGTCCCAGGGGTTAGGCCCCTGGAGTTATGGTTCGGGCGCTCAGCGGTTGGGCCCCTGGAGCGATGGCTCAGGCGCTCATGGTTTGGGCCCCTGGAGCTGGGGTCGAGGGCCCCACGGTTTGGACCTCTTAGCAGGGGCTGGGGACCCCTGGGGTTAGGCCGATGGATGTATGGTTCGGGTGCTTAGCGGTTGGGCCCATATAGGTATGGTACGCGCGCTCATTTGTTGGGCCCCTGGAGCTGATGTTGGGGCCTCAGAGGTTGGGCCCCTGGAGCTGTTGTTGGGGCCCCAGGGGTTAGGCCCCTGGAGCTGGGTTTGGGGCCCCCAGGGGTTGGGCCCCTGGAGTTGGTGTTGCGGCCCCCAGGGGTTGGGCCCCTGGAGCTGGTGTTGGGGCCTCAGGGGTTAGGCCCCGGAGCTATGGTTCGGGTGCTAAGGGGTTGGGCCCGTGGAGCTATGGTTCGGTCGCTCAGGGGTTGGGCCCCTGGAATTGGGGTCGAGGGCCCCAGGGGTTGGGACCCTGGAGCTGGGGTTGGGACCCCCGGGGGTGAGGCCCCTGGAGCTATAGTTCGGGCGCTCAGGGTTTGGGCCCCTGGAGCTGGTGTTGGGGCCCCCAGGGGTTGGGCCCCAGGAGCTGGGGTTGAGGTCTCCGGGGGATATGCCCCTGGAGTGATGGTTCAGGCGCTCAGGGGTTGGGCCCCTGGAGCTGGTGTTGGGGCCCCCAGGGGTTGGGCCCCTGGAGCTGGGGTTTTGGCTCCCGGGGTTTAGCCCCTGGAGGTATGGTTAGGGCGCTCAGGGGTTGTGCCCCTGGAGCTGGGGTTGGGGCCCCCAAGGTTTGGTCCCCTAGAGCTGGGGTTCTGGCCGCCAGGGGTTAGACCCCTCGAGCTATGCTTCGGGCGCTCAGGGGTTGGGCCCCTGGAGCTGGTGTTGGAGCCCCCAGGGGTTGGGCCCTTGGAGCTGGGGTTGGGGCCCCTAGGGGTTAGGCCCCTGGAGCTATGGTTCGGGGGCTCAAGGGTTGGGCCCCTGGAGCTGGTGTTGGAGCACTCAGAGGTTGGGCCCCTGGAGCTGGTGTTGGGGGCCCAGGGGTTAGGCCCGTGGAGCTATGGTACGGGTGCTCAAGGGTTGGGCCCCTGGAGCTATGGTTCGGGAGCTCAGGGGTTGGGCCCCTGGAGCTGGGGTCGAGGGCCCCAGGGTTTGGACCCCTGGATCTGGGGTTGGGGTCCCCTGGGGTTATGCCCCTGGAGCTATGGTTCGGGCGCTCTGGGGTTGGGCCCCTGGAGCTGATGTTAGGGCCCCCAGGGGTTGGGCCCTTGGAGCTGGGGTTGGGGCCCCTAGGGGTTAGGCCCCTGGAGCTATGGTTCGGGCGCTCAGGGGTTGGACCCCTGGAGCTGGTGTTGGGGACCCCAGGGGTTGGGCCCCTGGAGCTGGTGTTGGGGCCCAAGGGGTTAGGCCCCTGGAGCTATGGTTCGGGCGCTCAGGGGTTGGGATCCTGGAGGTACGATTCTGGCGCTCAGGGGTTGTGCCCCTGGAGCTGGTGTTGGGGCCCCCAGGGGTTGGGCTCCTGGAGCTGGGGTTGGGGCCCCCAGGGGTTAGGCCCCTGGAGCTATGGTTCGGGCGCTCAGGTTTTGGGCCCTTTGAGCTTGGGTGGCGGCCTCTAGGGGTTAGGCCCCTTTAGCTATGGTTCGAGCGCTCAAGGGTTGTTCCCCTGGAGCTGGTGTTGGGGCCCCCAGGGGTTAGGCACCTGGAGGTATTGTTCTGACTCTAAGGGGTTGGGCCCCTGAAGCTGGTGTTAGGGCCCAAGGGGTTAGGCCACTGGAGCTATGGTTCGGGCGCTCAGGGGTTGGGCCCCTGGAGCTATGTTTCGTGCGCTCAGGGGTTGGGCCCCTGGAGCTGGGGTCGAGGGCCCCAGGGTTTGGACCCCTGGAGCTTGGGTTGGGGACCCCTGGGGTCAGGCCCCTAGAGCTATGGTTCGGGCGCTCATGGGTTGGGCGTCTGGAGCTGATGTTAGGGCCCCCAGTGGTTGGGCCCCTGGAGCTGGGGTTGGGGCCCCTAGGGGTTAGGCCCCTGGAGCTATGGTTCGGGCGCTCAGGGGTTGGACCCCTGGAGCTGGTGTTGGGGACCCCAGGGGTTGGGCCCCTGGAGCTGGTGTTGGGGCCCAAGGGGTTAGGCCCCTGGAGCTATGGTTCGGGCGCTCAGGGGTTGGGCTCCTGGAGGTACGATTCTGGTACTCAGGGGTTGGGCCCCTGTATCTGGTGTTGGGGCCCCCAGGTGTTGGGCTCCTGGAGCTGGGGTTGGGGCCCCCAGGGGTTAGGACCCTGGAGCTATGGTTCGGGCGCTCAGGTTTTGGGCCCTTGGAGCTTGGGTGGCGGCCTCCAGGGGTTAGGCCCCTTTAGCTATGGTTCGAGCGCTCAAGGGTTTTGCCTCTGGAGCTGGTGTTGGGGCTCCCAGGGGTTAGGCACCTGGAGGTATTGTTCTGACTCTTAGGGGTTGGGCCCCTGGAGGTGGTGTTGGGGCCCAAGGGGCTAGGCCACTGGAGCTATGGTTCGGGCGCTCAGGGGTTGGGTCCCTGGAGCTATGTTTCGGGCGCTCAGGGGTTGGGCCCCTGGAGCTTGGGTCGAGGGCCCCAGGGTTTGGACCCCTGGAGCTGGGGTTGGTGCCCCCTGGGGTCAGGCCCCTAGAGCTATGGTTCGGGCGCTCATGGGTTGGGCGTCTGGAGCTGGTGTTGGGGCCCCCAGGGGTTGGGCCCCTGGAGCTATGGTTCGGGTGCTCTGCGGTTAGGCCCCTGGAGCTGGTGTTTTTTCACCCAGGGGTTGGGCTCCTGGAGATGGTGTTGGGGCCCCCAGGGGTTGGGCCCCTGTAGCTGGGGTTGAGGCCCCAAGGGGTTGGGCTCCTGGAGCTGGGGTTGGTGCTCCCGGGGGTTAGGCCCCTGGAGCTATGCTTTGGGCACTCAGGGGTTGGGCCCCTGGAGCTGGTGTTGGAGCCCCCAGTTGTTAGGCCCCTGTAGGTATGGTTCGGGCGCTCAGGGGTTGGGCCCCTGAAGCTGGGGTTCGGGCCCCCAGGAGTTAGGCCCCTGGAGCTATGGTTCGGGCGCACAGGGGTTGGGCCCCTGGAGCTATGGTTTCGGCTGCTCAGGGATTGGGCCCCTGGAGCTGGGGTCGAGGGCCCCTGGGGTCGGTCCCATGGAGCTGGGGTTGGGGTCCCCGGGGGTTAGGCCCCTGGAGCTATGGTTCGGGCGCTCAGGGGTTGGGCCCCTGAAGCTATGGTTCGGGCGCTCAGGGGTTGGTCCCCTGAAGCTGATGTTGGAGCCCCCAGGGGTTGGGACCCTAGAGCTGTGGTTGGAGCCCCCAGGGGTTAAGCCCCTGGAGGTATGGTTCGGGCGCTCAGGGGTTGGGCCCCTGGATCTGGTGTTGGGGCCCCCAGGGGTTGGGCCCCTTGAGCTGGGATTTGGTCCCCCAGGGGTTTGGCCCCTGGAGCTATGGTTCTGGCGCTCAGGGGGTGGGCCTCTGGAGCTGGTGTTGGGGCCCCAAGGGGTTGGGCCCCTGGAGCTGGGGTTGGTGCCCCCGGGGGTTAGGTCCCTGGAGCTATGCTTTGGGCACTCAGGGGTTGGGCCCCTGGAGCTGGTGTTGGGGCCCCCAGGGTTTGGGCCCCTGGAGCTGGTTTTGGTGCCCCAGGTGTTATGCCCCTGGAGCTATGCTTCGGGCGCTAAGGGGTTGGGCACCTGGAGCTGGTGTTGGGGCCCCCAGGGGTTGGGACCCTGGAGCTATGCTTCGGGCGCTCTGGGGTTGGGCCGCTGGTGCTGGTGTTGGGGCACCCAGGGGTTGGGCTCCTGGAGCTGGTGTTTCTGCCCCCAGGGGTTGGACCCCTGGAGCTGGGGTTGGGGCCCCCGGGGGTTGGTTCCTGGAGCTATGGTTCGGGCGCTCAGGGGTTGGGCGCCTGGAGCTGGGGTTGGGGACCCCAGGGGTTGGGCCTTTGGAGCTGGGGTTGGGGCCCCCAGGGGTTGGGCCTTTGGAGCCGGGGTTGGGGCCCCCGGGGGTTAGGCCCCTGGTGCTATGGTTCGGGCGCTCAGGGGTTGGGTCCCTGGAGCTCGTGTTGGGGCCCCCAGGGGTTGGGCCCCTGGAGCTGGTGTTGGGGTCCCCAGAGGTTATTCCCCTGGAGGTATTGTTCAGGCGCTCAGGGGTTGGGCCCCAGGAGCTGGTGTTGGGGCCCTCAGGGGTTGGGACTCTGGAGCTGGTGATGGGGTCCCAGGGGTTATGCCCGTGGAGCTATGGGTCGAGGGCCTCAGGGGTTGGGACCCTGGAGCTGGGGTTCGGACCCCCGGGGGCTAGGCTCCTGGAGCTATGGTTCGGGCGCTCAGGGGTTGTGCCCCTGGAGCTGGTGTTGGGGACCCCAGGGGTTGGGCCCCTGGAGCTGGTGTTGGGGCCCAAGGGGTTGGGCCCCTGGAGCTGGTGTTCGGGCCCCAGGGGTTAGGCCCCTGGAGCTATGGTTCGGGCGCTCAGTTGTTGGGCCCCTGGAGCTGGGGTCGAGGGCCCCAGGGGTTGAGACCCTGGAGCTGGGGTTCGGACCCCCGGGGGTTAGGCCCCTGGAGATATGTTTCGGGTGCTCAGGGGTGGGGCCCCTGGAGCTGATGTTTGGGCCCCCAGGGGTTGGGCGCCTGGAGCTGGGGTTGGGACCCCTAGGGGTTAGTCCCCTGGAGCTATGGTTCGGGCGCTCAGGGGTTGGGCCCCTGTAGCTGGTGTTGGCGCCCCCATGGGTTGGGCCCCTCGAGTTGGTGTTGGGGCCCCAGGAGTTAGGCCCCTGGATCTATGGTTCGGGCGCTCAGGGGTTGGGCCCTTGTAGTTGGTGTTGGGGCCCAGAGGGGTTAGCACCCTGGAGCTATGGTTTGGGCGCTCAGGAGTTGGTCCCCTGGAGCTGGTGTTGGTGCCCCCAGGGGTTGGGCCCCTGGAGTTGGTGTTGGGGCCCCAGGGGTTAGGCCCCTGGAGTTATGGTTCGGGCGCTCAGGAGTTGGGCCCCTAGAGCTGGATTTGGTGCCCCCTGGGGTTGGGCCCCTGGAGCTATGGTTCGGGCGCTCTGGTGTTGGTCCCCTGGAGCTATGGTTCGGGCGCTCAGGGGTTGTGCCCCTGGAGCTGGTGTTGGGGCCCCCAGGGGTTGGGCCCCTGGAGTTGGTGTTGCGGCCCCCAGGGGTTGGGCCCCTGGAGCTGGTGTTGGGGCCTCAGGGGTTAGGCCCCGGAGCTATGGTTCGGGTGCTAAGGGGTTGGGCCCGTGGAGCTATG
>NW_026114901.1:0-35445 GCF_025201925.1 Gopherus flavomarginatus | reverse complement strand
CCCTGGAGGCCCGAATCATAGCTCCAGGGGCCCAACCCCTGGGGGACCCAACACCAGCTCCAGGGCCCCAACCCCTGGGGGCCCGAAACATAGCTTCAGGAGCCAAACCCCTGGGGGACCCAACACCAGCTCCAGGGGCCCAACCCGTGGGGGCTCGAACCATAGCTCCAGGTGCCCAACGCCTGGGGATCCCTACACCAGCTCCAGTGGCCCAACCCCTGGGGGCCCAACACCAGCTCCAGGGGCCCAAACCCTGGGGACCCGAACCATAGTTCCAGGGGCCCAGCCCCTGGGGGCCCGAACCATAGCTCCAGGGGCCAAGACCTGGGGGCCTCAACACCAGCTCCTGGTGCCCAACCCCTGGGGTCCCGAACCATAACTCCATTGGCTCAACTCCTGGGAGCCCCAACACCAGCTCCAGGGGCCCAACCCCTTGGGGCCCGAACCATAGCTCCAGAGCCCCAACCCCTGCGGACCCCAACACCAGCTCCAGGGGCCCAACCCCTGGGGGTCCCAACACCAGCTCCAGGGGCCTAACTCCTGGGGGCCAGAACCATAGCTCCGGGGGCCCAACCCCTGGGGGCCCGAACCATAGCTCCAGGGGCCCAACATCTGGCAGCCCGAACCATAGCTCTAGGGGCCCAACAACTGGGGGCCCGAACCATAGCTCCAGGGGCCCAACCCCTGGGGGCCCAAACCATAGCTCCAGGAGCCCAACCCCTGGGGGCCCCAACACCAGCTCCAGGGGTCTAACCCCTGGGGGCCCGAACCATTCCAGGGGCCCAACCCCTCGGCGTCCCAACACCAGCTCCAGGGGCTTAACCCGTGGGCGCCCGAACCATAGCTCCAGGGGTCCAACCCCTGGGGACAAACAGCAGCTCCAGGGGCACAACCCCTGGGGGCCCGAACCATAGCTCAAGGGGCCCAACCCCTGGGGGCCCGAACCATAGCTCCAGGGGTCCAACCCCTGGGGACAAACAGCAGCTCCAGGGGCACAACCCCTGGGGGCCCGAACCATAGCTCAAGGGGCCCAACCCCTGGGGGCCCGAACCATAGCTCCAGGGGCCCAAAACCTGGGGGCCCCAACTCCAGCTCCAGGTTCCCAACCCCTGGGGGCCCCAACACCAGCTCCACGGGCCCAACCCCTGGGGGCCCAGACCATAGCTCCAGGGGCCCAACCCCTGGGGGCCCAAACACCAGCTCCAGGAGCCCAATCACTGGGGGCCCGAACACCAGCTCCAGGGGCCCAACCCCTGGGGGCCCGAACCATAGCTCCAGGGGCCCAACACCTGGGGCCCGCCAATAGCTCCAGGGACCCAACCCCTGGGGTCCCTAACACCAGCTCCAGGGGCCCAACCCCTGGGGGCTCGAATCATAGCTCCAGGGGCCCAACCCCTGGGGGGCCCAACACCAGCTCCAGGGTCCCAAACCCTGGGGGCCCGAACCATAGCTCCAGGGGCCCAGCTCCTGGGGGCCGCAACACGAGCTCCAGGGGCCCAACCCCTGGGGGCCCCAACACCAGCTCCAGGGGCCCAACCCCTAGGGCCCGAACCATAGCTCCAGGGGCCCAACCCCTGGGGGCCCCAACACCAGCTCCAGGGGCCCAACCCCTGGGGGCCTCAACACCAGCTCCAGGGGCCCAACCCCTGGGATCCCGAACCATAGCTCCAGGGGCCGAACCCCTGGGGGCTCCAACACCAGCTCCAGGGGCCCAACCCCTGGGGGCCAAAACCATAGCTCCAGGGACCCAACCCCTGGGGGCCCAAACCATAGCTCCAGGGGCCCAACCCCTGGGGGCCCCAACACCAGCTCCAGGGTCCCAACCACTGGGGGCCCCAACACCAGCTCCAGGGGCCCAACCCCTGGGGGCCCGAACCATAGCTCCAGTGTCCCAACCACTGGGGGCCCGAACCATAGCTCCAGGGGCCCAACCCCTGGGGGCCTCAACACCAGCTCCAGGGGCCCAACCCCTGGTGGCCCGAACCATAACTCCAGGGGCCCATCCCCTGGGGGCCCCAACACCAGCTCCAGGGGGCCAACCCCTGGGGGCCCGAACCATTGCTCCAGGGGCCCAACCCCTGCGGCCCCAACACCAGCTCCAGGGGCCCAACTCCTGGTGGCCCGAACCATAGCTCAAGGGTCCCAACCCCTGGGGGCCTCAACACCAGCTCCAGGGGCCCAACCCCTTTGGGCCCGAACCATAGCTCCAGGGGCCCAACCCTTGGTTACCCCAACACCAGCTCTACAGGCCTAACCCCTGGGGGCCCGAACCATAGCTGCAGGGGCCCAAACTCTGGGGGCGCCAGCAATAGCTCCAGGGTCCCAAACCCTGGGGGCCAAAACACCAGCTCCAGGGACCCAACCACTGGGGGACCGAATCATAGCTCCAGGGGCCCAAACCCTGGGGGCCCAAAACATGGCTCCAGGGGCCCAACCCCTGGGGGCCCGAACCATAGCTCCAGAGGCCCAACCCCTTGGGGCCCCAGCTACAGCTCAAGGGGCCCAACCCCTGGGGGCCCGAACCATAGCTTCAGGGGCACAACCCCTGGGGGCCCCAACACTAGCTCCAGGGGCCCAACACCTGGGGGCCCGAACCATAGCTCCAGGGGCCCAACCCCTGGGGGCCCGAACCATACCTCCAGGGGCCGAACCCCTGGGGGCCCGAACCATAGCTCAAGGGGCCCAACCCCTGGGGGCTCCAACACCAGATCCAGGGGTGCAACCCCTGGGGGCACTAACACACGCTCCAGAGGCCCAACCCCTGGGGTCCCGAACCATAGCTCTAGGGGCCCAACCCCTGGGGGCCCCAACACCAGCTCCAGGGGCCCAACCGTTGGGGGCCTGAACCATAGCCCCAGGGGCCTAACGCCTGGGGGCCCCAACACCAGCCCAGGGGCCCAACCCCTCGGGGCCCGAACCATAGCTGCAGGGGCCCAACGCCTAGGTGCCCCAACATCAGCTCCAGGGGCCCAACCCCTGGGGGCCCGAACCATTGTTCCAGAGGCCCAACCCCTGGGGGCCCCAACACCAGCTCCAGGGGCCCAACCCCTGGGGGCCCCAACACCAGCTCCAGGGGCCCAACCCCTTGGGCCCCAACACCAGCTGCAGGGGCCGAACCCCTGGGGGCCCGAACCATAGCTCCAGGGGCCCAACCCCTGGGGGCCCCAACACCAGCTCCAGGGGCCCAACCCCTGTGGGCCCCAACATCAGCTCCAGGGGCTCAACCCCTGGGGGCCTGAACAATAGCTCCAGGGGCCCAACCCCTGGGGACGCCAACACCAGCTCCAGGGGCCCAACCCCTGGGGGCCCGAACCATAGCTCCAGGGGCCCAACCCCTGAGGGCCCCAACACCTGCTCCAGGGGCCCAAAACCTGGAGGCCCCGACACCAGCTCCAGGGACCCAACCCCTGAGGGCCCGAACCATAGCTTCAGAGGCCCAACCCCTGGGGGCCCGAACCATAGCTCTGGGGTCCAACCCCTGGGGACCCGAACCATAGCTCCAGGGGCCCAACCCCTGGGGGCCCGAACCATAGCTCCAGGGGTCCAACCCCTGGGGGCCCCAACACCAGCTCCAGGGGCCCAAACCCTGGAGGCTCGAACCGTAGCTCCAGGGGCCCAACCCCTGTTGGCCCCAACACCAGCTCCAGGGTACCAACCCCTGGGGGACCTAACACAAGCACCAGGGGCCCAAACCCTGGGGGCCCGAACTATAGCTCCAGCGGCCCAAACCCTGGGGGCCCCAACACCAGCTCCAGGGGCCCAACCCTTGGGGGCTCCAACACCAGCTCCAGGGGCCCAACCCCTGGGGGCCCAAACCATAGCTCCAGGGGCCCAACCCCTGGGGGCCCGAACCATAGATGCAGGGGCCCAACGCCTAGGTGCCCCTACATCAGCTCCAGGGGCCCAACCCCTGTGGGCCCGAACCATAGTTCCAGACGCTCAACCCCTGGGGCCCCAACACCAGCTCCAGGGGCCCAACCCCTGGGGGCCCGAACACCAGCTCCAGGGGCCCAACCCCTTGGGCCCCAACACCAGCTGCAAAGACCGAACCGCTGGGGGCCCGAACCATTGCTCCAGGGGCCCAACCCCTGGGGGCCCGAACCATAGCTCCAGGGGTCCAACCCCTGGGGGCCCCAACACCAGCTCGGGGTGCTCAACCCCTGGAGGCTCGACCCATAGCTCCAGGGGCCCAACCCCTGGGGGCCCCAACACCAGCTCCAGGGGCCCAACCCCTGGGGGCCCCAACACCAGCTCCAGTGGTCCAACCCCTGGGGGCCCGAACCATAGCTCCAGGGGCCCAACCCCTGGGGGCCCAAACACCAGCTCCAGGGGCCCAACCCCTGGGGGCCCCAACATCAGCTCCAGGGGCCCAACCCCTGGGGGCCCCAACATCAGCTCCAGGGGCTCAACCCCTGGGGGCCTGAACAATAGCTCCAGGGGCCCAACCTCTGGGGGCCCCAACAGCAGCTCCAGGGGTCCAACCCCTGGGGTCCCAACAGCAGCTCCAGGGGCCCAACCCCTGGGGGCCCCAACACCAGCTCCAGGGGCCCAACCCCTAGGGGCCCCAAAACCAGCTCCAGGAGCCCAACCCCTGGGGGCCCGAACCATAGCTCCAGAGGCCCAAACCTGGGGGCCCCAACACCAGCTCCATGGGCCCAACACCTGGGGCCCGAACCATAGCTCCAGGGGCCCAACCCCTGGGGGCCCTATCTCCAGCTCCAGCGGCCCATCCCCTGGGGGCCCGAACCATAGCTCCAGGGGCCCAACCCCTGGGGGCCCCAACACCAGCTCCAGGGGCCCAACCCCTGGGGGCCCGAACCATAGCTCCAGGGGCCGAACCCGTGGGGCCCCAACACCAGTTCCAGGGACCCAACCCCTGGGGGCCCCAAAACCAGCTCCAGGGAACCAACCCCTGGGGACCCGAACCATAGCTCCAGGGGCCCAACCCCTGGGGGGGAAAACACCAGCTCCAGGGGCCTAACCCCTGGGGGCCCGAACCATAGCTCCAGGGCCCAAACACCTGGGGTCCCGAACCATAGCTCCAGGGGCCCAACCCCTGGGGGATCCAACACCAGCTCCAGGGGCCAAACCCCTGGGGTCCCAAACACCAGCTCCAGGGGCCCAACCCCTGGGGGCCCCAACACCAGCTCCAGGGACCAAACCCCTGGGGGCCCCAACACCTACTCCAGGGACCAAACCCCTGGGGGCCCCAACCCCAGCTGCAGGGGCCCAACCCCTGGGGGCCCGAACCATAGCTCCAGGGGCCCAACACCTGGGGGCCCCAACACCACCTCCAGGGGCCTAACCACTGGGGGCCCCAACATCAGGTCCAGGGGCCCAACCCCTGGGGGCCCGAACACCAGCTCCAAGGGCCGAACCCCTTGGGGCCCCAACACCACCTCCAGGGGCCCAAACCCTGGGGGGCCCCAAAACCAGCTCCAGGGGCCCAACTCCTGAGCGCTCGAACCATAGCTCCAGGGGCCCAACCCCTGTGGGCCCCAACACTAGCTTCAGGGGCACAACCCCTGAGCGCCCGAACCATAGCTCCACGGGCCCAACCACTGGGGCCACAACACCAGCTCCAGGGGCCCAAACCCTGGGGGCCCCAAAACCGGCTCCATTGGCCCAACCCCTGAGCGCCCGAACCATAGCTCCAGGGGTCCAACCCCTGACCGCCCGAACCATAGCTCCAGGGGCCCAACCCCTGGGGGCCCCAACACCAGCTCCAGGCGCCCAACCCCTGGTGTCCCCAAAACCAGATCCAGGGTCCCAACCCCTCGGGGCCCCAACACCAGCTCCAGGGGCCCAACCCCTGAGCGCCCGAACCGTAGCTCCAGGGGCCCAACCTCTGGGGGCCCCAAAACCAGCTCCAGGGGCCCAACGCCTGAGCGCCCGAACCATAGCTCCAGGGGCCCAACCCCTGGGGCCAAAACACCAGCTACAGAGGACAAACCCCAGTGGGCTCCAACACCAGCTCCAGGGGCCCAATCCCTGAGCGTCCGAACCATAGTTCCAGGGGCCGAACCCTTGAGCGCTCAAACCATAGCTCTAGGTTCCCAACCCCTAGGGGCTCGAACACCAGCTCCAGGGGCCCAACCCCTGGAGGCCCCAAAACCAGCTCCAGTTGTCCAAACCCTGTGGGCCCCAACACCAGCTCCAGGGGCCCAATCTCTGAGCACCCGAACCATAGCTCCAGGGGACCAACCCCTGATCGCCCGAACCATAGCTCCAGGGGTCCAACACCTGAGCGCCCGAACCACAGCAACAGGGGCCCAACCGCTGGGGGCCCCAACACCAGCTCCAGGGGCCCAACCCCTGGGGGCCCCAAAACCAGCTCCAGGGACCCAACCCCTGTGGTGCCCCAAAACCACCTTCAGGGGCCCACCCCTGAGCGCCCGAACCATAGCTCCAATGGCCAAACCCCTGGGGGCCCCAACACCAGCTAAAGGGGCCTAACCCCTGTTGGCCCCAACACCGGCTCCATTGGCCCAACCCCTGAGCGCCCGAACCATAGCAACAGGGGCCCAAACCCTGCGGGCCCCAACACCAGCTCCAGGGGCCCAACCCCTGGGGGCCCCAAAACCAGCTCCAGGGTCCAAAACCCTCGGGGCCTCAACACCAGCTCCAGGGGCCAAACCCCTGATCGCCCGAACCTTAGCTCCAGGGGACCAACCCCTGGGGGCCCCAACACCAGCTCCAGGGACCCAACCAAAGTGGGCACCAAAACCAGCTCCAGGGGCCCAACCCCTGGGGGCTCCAACACCAGCTACAGCGGCCCAACCCCTGGAGGCCCCAAAACCAGCTCCAGGGGTCCAAACCCTGTGGGCCCCAACACCAGCTCCAGGGGCCCACTCTCTGAGCACCCGAACCATAGCTCCAGGGGCCCAACCCCTGAGCGCCAGAACCATAGCTCCAGGGGCCCAATCCCTGGGGGCCCCAAAACCAGCTCCAGGGGCCCAACCCCTGAGCGCCCGAACTATACGTCCAGGGGCCCAACCGCTGGAGGCCCCAACACCAGCTCCAGGGGCCCAGCCCCTGGAGGCCTGAACCATAGCTCCAGGGGCCCAACCCTTGGAGGCCCGAACACCAGCTCCAGGGGCCCAACCCCTGGGGGCCCGAACCATAGCTCCAGGGGCCCAACCCCTGGGGGCCTCAACACCAGCTCCAGGGGCCCAACCCCTGGAAGCCCGAACCATAGCTCCAGGGGCCAAACCCCTGGGGACCCCAAAACCATCTCCAGGGGCCCAACCCCTGGAGACCACAACACCTACTTCAGGGGCCCAACCCCTGAGCGCCCGAACCATATCTCCAGGGTCTCAACCCCTGGAGGCCCGAATCATAGCTCCAGGGGCCCAACCCCTGGGTGCCCCAACACTAGCTACAGGGGCCCAACCCCTGGGGGCCTGAACCATAGCTCCAGGGGCCCAACCCCTGGGTGCCCCAACACCAACTCCAGGGGCCCAACCCCTGAGCGTCCGAACCATTGCTCCAGGGGCCAAACCCCTGAGCGCCCGAACCATAGCTCCAGGGGCCCAACCCCTGAGCGCCCGAACATCAGCTCCCGGGGCCCAACCCCTGAGCGCCCGAACTATAGCTCCATAGTCCGAACCCCTGGAGGCCCTGAACCATAGCTCCAGGGGCACAACCCCTGAGCGACCCAACACCAGCTCCAGGGGCCCAACGCCTGGGAGCCACAACACCAGCCCCAGGGGCCCAAGCCCTGAGCGCCCGAACCATAGCTCCAGGGGCCCAACCCCTGAGCGCCCGAACCATAGCTCCAGGGGCCCAACCCCTGGGGGCCCCAACACCAGCTCCAGGGGCCCAACCCCTGAGCGCCCGAACCATAGTTCCAGGGGCCCAACCCCTGGGGGCCCGAACACCAGGTCCAGGGGCCCAACCCCTGGGTGCCCCAACACCAGCTCCACGGGCCCAACCCCTGGGGCCCCAACACCAGCTCCAGGGGCCCAACCCCTGAGCGCCCGAACCATAGCTCCAGGGGCCCAAACCCAGAGCGCCCGAACCATAGCTCCAGGGGCCCAACCCCTGGGGGCCCCAACACTAGCTCCAGGGGTCCAACCCCTGACCGCCCCAACCATAGCTCCAGGGACCAAACCCCTGTCGGCCCGAACCCTACCTCCAGGGGCCAACCCCTGAGCGCCCGAAAAATAGCTCCAGGGACCCAACCCCTGGGGGCCCGAACACCAGCTCCAGGGGCCCAAACCCTGGGTGCCCCAACACCAGCTCCAGGGGCCCAACCCCTGAGCGCCAGAAAAATAGCTTCAGGGGCCCAACCCCTGAGCGCCCGAACCATAGCTCCAGGGGCCCAACCCTTGAGTGCCCCAAAAACAGCTCCCGGGGCCCAACCCCTGAGCGCCCGAACCATAGCTCCAGGAGCCGATCCCCTGGGGGCCCCAACACCTGCTCCAGGGGCCCAACCCCTGAGCGCTCGAACTATAGCTCCAGGGGCCCAAGAACTGAACGCCCGAACCATAGCTCCAGGGCCACAACTCCTGGGTGCTCCAAAACCAGCTCCAGGGGCCCAACCCCTGGGGGCCCCAACACCAGCTCCAGGGGCCCAACCCCTGGGGGCCCCAACACCAGCTCCTGAGTCCCAACACCTGGGGGCACCAACACCAGCTCCAGGGGCCCAACCCCTGAGTGCCCGAACTATAGCTCCAGGGGCCCAACCCCTTGGGGCCCAAACACCAGCTCTAGGGGCCCAACCCCTGAACGCCCGAACCATAGCTACAGGGGCCCAACCCCTGAGCGCCCGAACCATAGCATCAGGGGCTCAACCTCTGGGTGCCCCAACACCAGCTCCAGGGGCCGAACCCCTGGGGGCCCCAACACGAGCTCCAGAGGCTCAACCCCTGAGCGCCCGAACCATAGTTCCAGGGGCCCAACCACTGGGGGCCCCAACACCAGCTCCAGGGGACGAACCCCTGGGGGCCCCAACACCAGCTCCAGGGGCCCAACCCCTGGGGGCCCCAACACCAGCTCCAGGGGCCAAAACCCTGAGCGCCCGAACCATAGCTCCAGGGGCCCAACCCCTGGGGGCCCCAACACCAGTTCCAGGGGCCACACTCCTGAGCGCCCGAACCCTAGCTCCAGGGGCCCAACCCCTGAGCTCCCGAGCCTTACCTCCAGGCTCCCAACCCCTGGGGGTCCGAACACCATCTCCAGGGGCCCAACCCCTGGGGGCCCCAACACCAGCTCCAGAGGCCCAACCCCTGGGGTCCCCAGCACCAGCTCCACGGGCCCAACCCCTGAGCGCCCGAACCATAGCTCCTGAAGCTCAACCCCTGAGCGCCCGAACCATAGCTCCAGGGGCCCTAACCATGGGGGCCCCAACACCAGCTCCAGGGGCCCAACCCCTGAGCGCCCGAATCATAGCTCCAGGGGCCCAAACAATGGGGGCCCCAACACCAGCTCCAGGCCTCAACCCCTGAGCGCCCGAACCATAGCTCCAGGGGCCCAACCCCTGGGTGCCCCAACAGCAGCTCCACGGGCCCAACCCCTGAGCGCCCGAACCATAGCTCCAGAGTCCCAACCCCTGAGAGCCCGAACCATACCTCCAGGGGCCCAACCCCTGGGGGCCCCAACACCAGCTCCAGGGGCCCAACCCCTGGGGACCACAACACCTACTTCAGGGGACCAACCCCTGAGCGCCCGAACCATATCTCCAGGGTCTCAACCCCTGGAGGCCCGAATCATAGCTCCAGGGGCCCAACCCCTGGGTGCCCCAACACTAGCTACAGGGGCCCAACCCCTGGGGGCCTGAACCATAGCTCCAGGGGCTCAAGCCCTGGGGGCGCCAACACCAGCTCCAGGGGATGAACCCCTGGGGACCCGAACCATAGCTCCAGGGGCAAAACCCCTGGGTGCCCGAACCATAGCTCCAGGGGCCCATCCCCTGGGAGCCCGAACCATAGATCCAGGGGCCCAACCCCTGGGGGCCGCAACACCAGCTCCAGGGGCCAAACCCCTGGAGGCCACAACACCGGCTCCAGGGGTCGAACCCCTGGGTGCCCGAACCATAGCTCCAGGGGCAAAACCCCTGGGGGACCGAACCATAGCTCCAGGGGCCCAACCTCTGGGGGCCCCAACACCAGCTCCAGGAGCCCAACCTCTGGGAGCACAAACACCAGCTCCAGGGGTCGAACCCCTGGGTGCCCGAACCATAGCTCCAGGGGCCCATCCCCTGGGAGCCCGAACCATAGATCCAGGGGCCCAACCCCTGGGGGCCCCAACACCAGCTCCAGGGGCCAAACCCCTGGAGGCCCCAACACCAGCTACAGGGGCCCAACCCCTGGGGGACCGAACCATAGCTCCAGGGGCCCAACCCCTGGGGGCCCCAAAACCAGCTCCAGGGGCACAACCCCTAGGGGCCCGAACCATAGCTCCAGTGGGCCAACCCCTGGGGGTCCCAACAGCAGCTCCAGGGGCCAAGCCCCTGGGTGCCCGAACGATCGTTCCAGGGGCCCAACCCCTGGGGGCCCGAACCATAGCTACAGGGGCCCAACCCCTGGGGGCCCCAACAGCAGCTTCAGGGGCCAAGCCACTGGGTGCCCGAACCATCGTTCCAGGGGCCCAACTCTGGGTACCCCAACACTAGCTACAGGGGCCCACCCGCTGGGGCCCTGAACCATAGCTCCAGGGGCCCAACCCCTCGGGGCCCCAACACCAGCTCCAGGGGCAGACCCCCTGGGTACCCGAACCATAGCTCCAGGGGCCCAACCAATGGGGGCCCGAACCATAGCTCCAGGGGCCCAACCCCTGGGGGCCTCAACACCAGCTCCAGGGGCCCAACCCCTGGGAGCCCGAACCATAGCTGAAGGGGCCAAACCCCTGGGCACCCCAAAACCAGCTCCAGGGGCCGAACCCCTGGGGACCACAACACCTACTTCAGGGGCCCAACCCCTGAGCGCCCGAACCATATCTCCAGGGTCTCAACCCCTGGAGGCCCGAATCATAGCTCCAGGGGCCCAACCCCTGGATACCCCAACACTAGCTGCAGGGGCCCAACCCCTGGGGGCCTGAACCATAGCTCCAGGGGCTCAACCCCTGGAGGCCCCAACACCAGCTCCAGGGGCAAAACCCCTGGGGGACCGAACAATAGATCCAGGGGCCCAACCCCTGGGGTCCCCAACACCAGCTCCAGAGGCACAACCCCTAGGGGCCCGAACCATAGCTCCAGTGGCCCAACCCCTGGGGGCCCCAACAGCAGCTCCAGGGGCCAAGCCCCTGGGTGTCCGAACCATCGTTTCAGGGGCCCAACCCCTGGGGGCCCGAACCATAGCTACAGGGGCCCAACCCCTGGGGCCCCAACACCAGCTCCAGGGGCACAACCCCTGGGGGCCCGAACCATAGCTCCAGGGGCCCAACCCCTGCGGGCCCCAACAGCAGCTTCAGGGGCCAAGCCACTGGGTGCCCGAACCATCGTTCCAGGGGCCCAACCCTGGGTGCCCCAACACTAGCTACAGGGGCCCAACCGCTGGGGCCCTGAACCATAGCTCCAGGGGCCCAACCCCTGGGGGCCCCAACACCAGCTCCAGGGGCAAAACCCCTGGGGACCCGAACCATAGCTCCAGGGGCCCAACCCCTGGGGGACCGAACCATAGCTCCAGGGGCCCAACCCCTGGGGGCCCGAACACCAGCTCCAGGAGCCCAACCCCTGGGGGCCCCAACACCAGCTCCAGGGGCCTAACCCCTGGGGGCCCGAACCATAGCTCCAGGGGCCAAACCCCTGGAGGCCCGAACCATAGTTCCAGGGGCCCAACCCCTGGGGGCCCCAACACCAGCTCCAGGGACCCAACCCCTGGGAGCCCCAACACCAGCTCCAGGGGTCGAACCCCTGGGTGCTAGAACCATTGCTCCAGTTGCCCAACCCCTGGAGGCCCGAACCATAGTTCCAGGGGCCCAGCCCCTGGGGACCCCAACACCAGCTCCACGGGCCCAACCCCTGGGGGCAACAACACCAGCTCCAGGGGCCCAACCCCTGGGGGACCCAAGAGCAGCTCCAGGGGCCAAGCCCCTGGGTGCCCGAACCATCGTTCCAGGGGCCCAACCATAGCTCCAGAGGCCCAAACCCTGGGGGCCCCAACACCAGCTCCAGGGGTCCAACCCCTGGGAGCCCGAACCATAGCTCCAGAGGCCCAACCCCTGGGGGCCCCAACACCAGCTCCAGGGCCCAACCCCTGGGAGCCCGAACCATATCTCCAGGGTCTCAACCCCTGGAGGCCCGAACCATAGCTCCAGGGGCCCAACCCCTGGGTTCCCCAACACTAGCTACAGGGGACCAACCCCTGGGGGCCTGAACCATAGCTCCAGGAGCCCAACCTCTGGGGGCCCCAACACCAGCTCCAGGGGCCCAACCCCTGGCGGCCGGAACCATAGCTCCAGGGGCCCAACCCCTGGAGGCCCGAACCATAGTTCCAGGGGCCCACCCCTGGGGGCCCCAACACCAGCTCCAGGAGCCCAACCCCAGGGAGCCCCAACACCAGCTCCAGGGGTCGAACCCCTGGGTGCCCGAACCATAGCTCCAGGGGATCATCCCCTGGTAGCCCGAACCATAGATCCAGGGGCCCAACCCCTGGGGGCCCCAACACCAGCTCCAGGGGCCAAACCCCTGGGGGCCACAACACCAGCTCCAGGGGCCCAACCCCTGGGGGACCGAACCATAGCTCCAGGGGCCCAACCCCTGGAGGCCCGAACCATAGCTCCAGGGGCCCAACCCCTGGGGGCCCCAACACCAGCTCCAGGGGCCCAACCCCTGGGGGCCCCAACACCAGCTCCAGGGTTCGAACCCCTGGGTTCCCGAACCATAGCTCCAGGGGATCATCCCCTGGTAGCCCGAACCATAGATCCAGGGGCCCAACCCCTGGGGGCCACAACACCAGCTCCAGGGGCCAAACCCCTGGAGGCCACAACACCAGCTCCAGGGGCCCAACCCCTGGGGGCGACAACAACAGCTCCAGGGGCACAACCCCTGGGGGCCCGAACCATAGCTCCAGGGGCCCAACCCCTGGGGGACCCAACAGCAGCTACAGGGGCCAAGCCCCTGGGTGCCGGA
The DNA here is from genome assembly GCF_025201925.1 of Gopherus flavomarginatus. Classification (NCBI taxonomy): domain Eukaryota; kingdom Metazoa; phylum Chordata; order Testudines; family Testudinidae; genus Gopherus; species Gopherus flavomarginatus. Next base: position 22,373 of record NW_026114901.1, on the reverse strand, counting down.
ACTATCGTTCCACGGGCCCAACCCCTGGGGGCCCGAACCATAGCTCCAGGGGCCCAACCCCTGTGGGCCCCAACACCAGCTCCAGGGGCCCAACTCCTGGGGGCCCGAATCATAGCTCCAGGGGCCCAACCCCTGGGGGCCCCAACACCAGCTCCAGGGGCGCAACCCCTTGGTACCCGAACCATAGTTCCAGTGGCCAACCCCTGGGGGCCTCAACACCAGCTCCAGGGGCTCAAAACCTGGAGGCACGAACCATACCTCCAGGGGCCCTACCCCTATGGGTCCCCACAGCAACTCCAGGGGCCCAACCCCTGAGCGCCCGAACCATAGCTCCAGGGGCCCAACCCCTGAGCGCCCGAACATCAGCTCCAGGGGCCCAACCCCTGAGCGCCCGAACTATAGCTCCAGGGGCCCAACCCCTGGGGGCCCCAACACCAGCTCCAGGGGCCCAACCCCTGAGCACCCGAACCATAGCTCCAGGGGCCCAACCCCTGAGTGCCCGAACAATAGCTCCAGAGGCCGAACCCCTGGAGGCCCTGAACCATGGCTCCAGGGGCACAACCCCTGAGCGACCCAACACCAGCTCCAGGGGCCTAACGCCTGGGAGCCACAACACCAGCTCCAGGGGCCCGAGCCCTGAGCGCCCGAACCATAGCTCCAGGGGCCCAACCCCTGAGCGCCCGAACCATAGCTCCAGGGGCCCAACCCCTGTGGGCCCCAACACAAGCTCCAGGGGCCCAACTCCTGGGGGCCCGAACCATAGCTCCAGGGGCCCAACCCCTGGGGGCCCCAACACCAGCTCCAGGGGCGCTACCCCTGGGTGCCCGAACCATAGTTCCAGTGGCCAACCCCTGGGGGCCTCAACACCAGCTCCAGGGGCCCAAAACCTGGAGGCACGAACCATACCTCCAGGGGCCCTACCCCTATGGGTCCCAACACCAACTCCAGGGGCCCAACCCCTGAGCGTCCGAACCATTGCTCCAGGGGCCAAACCCCTGAGCGCCCGAACCATAGCTCCAGGGGCCCAACCCCTGAGCGCCCGAACATCAGCTCCCGGGGCCCAACCCCTGAGCGCCCGAACTATAGCTCCATAGTCCGAACCCCTGGAGGCCCTGAACCATAGCTCCAGGGGCACAACCCCTGAGCGACCCAACACCAGCTCCAGGGGCCCAACGCCTGGGAGCCACAACACCAGCCCCAGGGGCCCAAGCCCTGAGCGCCCGAACCATAGCTCCAGGGGCCCAACCCCTGAGCGCCCGAACCATAGCTCCAGGGGCCCAACCCCTGGGGGCCCCAACACCAGCTCCAGGGGCCCAACCCCTGAGCGCCCGAACCATAGTTCCAGGGGCCCAACCCCTGGGGGCCCGAACACCAGGTCCAGGGGCCCAACCCCTGGGTGCCCCAACACCAGCTCCACGGGCCCAACCCCTGGGGCCCCAACACCAGCTCCAGGGGCCCAACCGCTGAGCGCCCGAACCATAGCTCCAGGGGCCCAAACCCAGAGCGCCCGAACCATAGCTCCAGGGGCCCAACCCCTGGGGGCCCCAACACTAGCTCCAGGGGTCCAACCCCTGACCGCCCCAACCATAGCTCCAGGGACCAAACCCCTGTCGGCCCGAACCCTACCTCCAGGGGCCAACCCCTGAGCGCCCGAAAAATAGCTCCAGGGACCCAACCCCTGGGGGCCCGAACACCAGCTCCAGGGGCCCAAACCCTGGGGGCCCCAACACCAGCTCCAGGGGCCCAACCCCTGAGCGCCCGAAAAATAGCTTCAGGGGCCCAACCCCTGAGCGCCCGAACCATAGCTCCAGGGGCCCAACCCCTGAGTGCCCCAACAACAGCTCCCGGGGCCCAACCCCTGAGCGCCCGAACCATAGCTCCAGGAGCCGATCCCCTGGGGGCCCCAACACCTGCTCCAGGGGCCCAACCCCTGAGCGCTCGAACTATAGCTCCAGGGGCCCAAGAACTGAACGCCCGAACCATAGCTCCAGGGCCACAACTCCTGGGTGCTCCAAAACCAGCTCCAGGGGCCCAACCCCTGGGGGCCCCAACACCAGCTCCAGGGGCCCAACCCCTGGGGGCCCCAACACCAGCTCCTGAGTCCCAACACCTGGGGGCACCAACACCAGCTCCAGGGGCCCAACCCCTGAGTGCCCGAACTATAGCTCCAGGGGCCCAACCCCTTGGGGCCCAAACACCAGCTCTAGGGGCCCAACCCCTGAACGCCCGAACCATAGCTACAGGGGCCCAACCCCTGAGCGCCCGAACCATAGCATCAGGGGCTCAACCTCTGGGTGCCCCAACACCAGCTCCAGGGGCCGAACCCCTGGGGGCCCCAACACGAGCTCCAGAGGCTCAACCCCTGAGCGCCCGAACCATAGTTCCAGGGGCCCAACCACTGGGGGCCCCAACACCAGCTCCAGGGGACGAACCCCTGGGGGCCCCAACACCAGCTCCAGGGGCCCAACCCCTGGGGGCCCCAACACCAGCTCCAGGGGCCAAAACCCTGAGCGCCCGAACCATAGCTCCAGGGGCCCAACCCCTGGGGGCCCCAACACCAGTTCCAGGGGCCACACTCCTGAGCGCCCGAACCCTAGCTCCAGGGGCCCAACCCCTGAGCTCCCGAGCCTTACCTCCAGGGTCCCAACCCCTGGGGGTCCGAACACCATCTCCAGGGGCCCAACCCCTGGGGGCCCCAACACCAGCTCCAGAGGCCCAACCCCTGGGGTCCCCAGCACCAGCTCCACGGGCCCAACCCCTGAGCGCCCGAACCATAGCTATTGAAGCTCAACCCCTGAGCGCCCGAACCATAGATTCAGGGGCCCTAACCCTGGGGGCCCCAACACCAGCTCCAGGGGCCCAACCCCTGAGCGCCCGAATCATAGCTCCAGGGGCCCAAACAATGGGGGCCCCAACACCAGCTCCAGGCCCCAACCCCTGAGCGCCCGAACCATAGCTCCAGAGGCCCAACCCCTGGGTGCCCCAACAGCAGCTCCACGGGCCCAACCCCTGAGCGCCCGAACCATAGCTCCAGAGTCCCAACCCCTGAGAGCCCGAACCATACCTCCAGGGGCCCAACCCCTGGGGGCCCCAACACCAGCTCCAGGGGCCCAACCCCTGGGGACCACAACACCTACTTCAGGGGACCAACCCCTGAGCGCCCGAACCATATCTCCAGGGTCTCAACCCCTGGAGGCCCGAATCATAGCTCCAGGGGCCCAACCCCTGGGTGCCCCAACACTAGCTACAGGGGCCCAACCCCTGGGGGCCTGAACCATAGCTCCAGGGGCTCAAGCCCTGGGGGCGCCAACACCAGCTCCAGGGGATGAACCCCTGGGGACCCGAACCATAGCTCCAGGGGCAAAACCCCTGGGTGCCCGAACCATAGCTCCAGGGGCCCATCCCCTGGGAGCCCGAACCATAGATCCAGGGGCCCAACCCCTGGGGGCCGCAACACCAGCTCCAGGGGCCAAACCCCTGGAGGCCACAACACCGGCTCCAGGGGTCGAACCCCTGGGTGCCCGAACCATAGCTCCAGGGGCAAAACCCCTGGGGGACCGAACCATAGCTCCAGGGGCCCAACCCCTGGGGGCCCCAACACAAGCTCCAGGAGCCCAACCTCTGGGGGCCCCAACACCAGCTCCAGGGGTCGAACCCCTGGGTGCCCGAACCATAGCTCCAGGGGCCCATCCCCTGGGAGCCCGAACCATAGATCCAGGGGCCCAACCCCTGGGGGCCGCAACACCAGCTCCAGGGGCCCAACCCCTGGAGGCCACAACACCAGCTCCAGGGGCCCAACCCCTGGGGGACCGAACCATAGCTCCAGGGGCCCAACCCCTGGGGGCCCCAAAACCAGCTCCAGGGGCACAACCCCTAGGGGCCCGAACCATAGCTCCAGGGGCCCAACCCCTGGGGGTCCCAACAGCAGCTCCAGGGGCCAAGCCCCTGGGTGCCCGAACGATCGTTCCAGGGGCCCAACCCCTGGGGGCCCGAACCATAGCTACAGGGGCCCAACCCCTGGGGGCCCCAACAGCAGCTTCAGGGGCCAAGCCACTGGGTGCCCGAACCATCGTTCCAGGGGCCCAACTCTGGGTACCCCAACACTAGCTACAGGGGCCCACCCGCTGGGGCCCTGAACCATAGCTCCAGGGGCCCAACCCCTGGGGGCCCCAACACCAGCTCCAGGGGCAGACCCCCTGGGGGCCCGAACCATAGCTCCAGGGGCCCAACCAATGGGGGCCCGAACCATAGCTCCAGGGGCCCAACCCCTGGGGGCCTCAACACCAGCTCCAGGGGCCCAACCCCTGGGAGCCCGAACCATAGCTCAAGGGGCCAAACCCCTGGGCACCCCAAAACCAGCTCCAGGGGCCGAACCCCTGGGGACCACAACACCTACTTCAGGGGCCCAACCCCTGAGCGCCCGAACCATATCTCCAGGGTCTCAACCCCTGGAGGCCCGAATCATAGCTCCAGGGGCCCAACCCCTGGATACCCCAACACTAGCTGCAGGGGCCCAACCCCTGGGGGCCTGAACCATAGCTCCAGGGGCTCAACCCCTGGAGGCCCCAACACCAGCTCCAGGGGCAAAACCCCTGGGGGACCGAACAATAGATCCAGGGGCCCAACCCCTGGGGTCCCCAACACCAGCTCCAGAGGCACAACCCCTAGGGGCCCGAACCATAGCTCCAGTGGCCCAACATCTGGGGACCCCAACAGCAGCTCCAGGGGCCAAGCCCCTGGGTGTCCGAACCATCGTTTCAGGGGCCCAACCCCTGGGGGCCCGAACCATAGCTACAGGGGCCCAACCCCTGGGGGCCCCAACACCAGCTCCAGGGGCACAACCCCTGGGGGCCCGAACCATAGCTCCAGGGGCCCAACCCCTGCGGGCCCCAACAGCAGCTTCAGGGGCCAAGCCACTGGGTGCCCGAACCATCGTTCCAGGGGCCCAACTCTGGGTGCCCCAACACTAGCTACAGGGGCCCAACCGCTGGGGCCCTGAACCATAGCTCCAGGGGCCCAACCCCTCGGGGCCCCAACACCAGCTCCAGGGGCAGACCCCCTGGGGACCCGAACCATAGCTCCAGGGGCCCAACCCCTGGGGGACCGAACCATAGCTCCAGGGGCCCAACCCCTGGGGGCCCGAACACCAGCTCCAGGAGCCCAACCTCTGGGGGCCCCAACACCAGCTCCAGGGGCCCAACCCCTGGCGGCCCGAACCATAGCTCCAGGGGCCAAACCCCTGGAGGCCCGAACCATAGTTCCAGGGGCCCAACCCCTGGGGGCCCCAACACCAGCTCCAGGGACCCAACCCCTGGGAGCCCCAACACCAGCTCCAGGGGTCGAACCCCTGGGTGCTAGAACCATTGCTCCAGTTGCCCAACCCCTGGAGGCCCGAACCATAGTTCCAGGGGCCCAGCCCCTGGGGACCCCAACACCAGCTCCACGGGCCCAACCCCTGGGGGCAACAACACCAGCTCCAGGGGCCCAACCCCTGGGGGACCCAAGAGCAGCTCCAGGGGCCAAGCCCCTGGGTGCCCGAACCATCGTTCCAGGGGCCCAACCATAGCTCCAGAGGCCCAAACCCTGGGGGCCCCAACACCAGCTCCAGGGGTCCAACCCCTGGGAGCCCGAACCATAGCTCCAGAGGCCCAACCCCTGGGGGCCCCAACACCAGCTCTAGTGGCCCAACCCCTGGGGGCCTGAGCCATATCTCCAGGGGCCCAACCCCTGGAGGCCCGAACCATAGCTCCAGGGGCCCAACCCCTGGGTTCCCCAACACTAGCTACAGGGGACCAACCCCTGGGGGCCTGAACCATAGCTCCAGGAGCCCAACCTCTGGGGGCCCCAACACCAGCTCCAGGGGCCCAACCCCTGGCGGCCGGAACCATAGCTCCAGGGGCCCAACCCCTGGGGGCCCGAACCATAGTTCCAGGGGCCCAACCCCTGGGGGCCCCAACACCAGCTCCAGGGGCCCAACCCCTGGGGGCCCCAACACCAGCTGCAGGGGTCGAACCCCTGGGTGCCCGAACCATAGCTCCAGGGGACCATCCCCTGGGAGCCCGAACCATAGATCCAGGGGCCCAACCCCTGGGGGCCCCAACACCAGCTCCAGGGGCCAAACCCCTGGGGGCCCCAACACCAGCTCCAGGGGCCCAACCCCTGGGGGACCGAACCATAGCTCCAGGGGCCCAACCCCTGGAGGCCCGAACCATAGTTCCAGGGGCCCAACCCCTGGGGGCCCCAACACCAGCTCCAGGGGCCCAACCCCTGGGGGCCCCAACACCAGCTCCAGGGGTCGAACCCCTGGGTTCCCGAACCATAGCTCCAGGGGATCATCCCCTGGTAGCCCGAACCATAGATCCAGGGGCCCAACCCCTGGGGGCCCCAACACCAGCTCCAGGGGCCAAACCCCTGGAGGCCACAACACCAGCTCCAGGGGCCCAACCCCTGGGGGCCACAACAACAGCTCCAGGGGCACAACCCCTGGGGGCCCGAACCATAGCTCCAGGGGCCCAACCCCTGGGGGCCCCAACAGCAGCTACAGGGGCCAAGCCCCTGGGTGCCGGAACTATCGTTCCACGGGCCCAACCCCTGGGGGCCCGAACCATAGCTCCAGGGGCCCAACCCCTGTGGGCCCCAACACCAGCTCCAGGGGCCCAACTCCTGGGGGCCCGAATCATAGCTCCAGGGGCCCAACCCCTGGGGGCCCCAACACCAGCTCCAGGGGCCCAACCCCTTGGTACCCGAACCATAGTTCCAGTGGCCAACCCCTGGGGGCCTCAACACCAGCTCCAGGGGCTCAAAACCTGGAGGCACGAACCATACCTCCAGGGGCCCTACCCCTATGGGTCCCCACAGCAACTCCAGGGGCCCAACCCCTGAGCGCCCGAACCATAGCTCCAGGGGCCCAACCCCTGAGCGCCCGAACATCAGCTCCAGGGGCCCAACCCCTGAGCGCCCGAACTATAGCTCCAGGGGCCCAACCCCTGGGGGCCCCAACACCAGCTCCAGGGGCCCAACCCCTGAGCACCCGAACCATAGCTCCAGGGGCCCAACCCCTGAGTGCCCGAACAATAGCTCCAGAGGCCGAACCCCTGGAGGCCCTGAACCATGGCTCCAGGGGCACAACCCCTGAGCGACCCAACACCAGCTCCAGGGGCCTAACGCCTGGGAGCCACAACACCAGCTCCAGGGGCCCGAGCCCTGAGCGCCCGAACCATAGCTCCAGGGGCCCAACCCCTGAGCGCCCGAACCATAGCTCCAGGGGCCCAACCCCTGGGGGCCCCAACACCAGATCCAGGCACCCAACCCCTGAGCGCCCGAACCATAGCTCCAGGGGCCCAACCCCTGGGGGCCCGAACACCAGGTCCAGGGGCCCAACCCCTGGGTACCCCAACACTAGCTCCACGGGCCCAACCCCTGGGGCCCCAACACCAGCTCCAGGGGCCCAACCCCTGAGCGCCCGAACCATAGCTCCAGGGGCCCAAACCCTGAGCGCCCGAACCATAGCTCCAGGGGCCCAACCCCTGGGGGCCCCAACACTAGCTCCAGGGGTCCAACCCCTGACCGCCCCAACCATAGCTCCAGGGACCAAACCCCTGTGGGCCCGAACCCTACCTCCAGGGGCCAACCCCTGAGCGCCCGAAAAATAGCTCCAGGGGCCCAACCCCTGGGGGCCCGAACACCAGCTCCAGGGGCCCAAACCCTGGGTGCCCCAACACCAGCTCCAGGGGCCCAACCCCTGAGCGCCAGAAAAATAGCTTCAGGGGCCCAACCCCTGAGCGCCCGAACCATAGCTCCAGGGTCCCAACCCTTGAGTGCCCCAAAAACAGCTCCCGGGGCCCAACCACTGAGCGCCCGAACCATAGCTCCAGGGGCCCAACCCCTGAGCGCCCGAACAATAGCTCCAGGGGCCGAACCCCTGGGGGCCCCAACACGAGCTCCAGAAGCTCAACCCCTCAGCGCCCGAACCATAGTTCCAGGGGCCCAACCACTGGGGGCCCCAACACCAGCTCCAGGGGACGAACCCCTGGGGGCCCCAACGCCAGCTCCAGGGGCTCAACCCCTGGGGGCCCCAACACCAGCTCCAGGGGCCAAAACCCTGAGCGCCCGAACCATAGCTCCAGGGGCCCAACCCCTGGGGGCCCCAACACCAGTTCCAGGGGCCACACTCCTGAGCGCCCGAACCCTAGCTCCAGGGGCCCAATCCCTGAGCTCCCAAGCCTTACCTCCAGGGTCCCAACCCCTGGGGGTCCGAACACCATCTCCAGGGGCCCAACCCCTGGGGGCCCCAACACCAGCTCCAGAGGCCCAACCCCTGGGGGCCCCAGCACCACCTCCACGGGCCCAACCCCTGAGCGCCCGAACCATAGCTCCTGAAGCTCAACCCCTGAGCGCCCGAACCATAGCTCCAGGGGCCCTAACCCTGGGGGCCCCAACACCAGCTCCAGAGGCCCAACCCCTGAGCGCCCGAATCATAGCTCCAGGGGCCCAAACAATGGGGGCCCCAACACCAGCTCCAGGCCCCAACCCCTGAGCGCCCGAACCATAGCTCCAGGGGCCCAACCTCTGAGAGCCCGAAACACAGCTCCAGGGGCCCAACCCCTGGGGGCCCCAACACCAACTCCAGAGGCCCAACTCCTCAGCGCCCGAACCATAGCTCCAGGGGCCCAACCTCTGGGGGACCCAACACCAGCTCCAGGGGCCTAACCCCTGAGCGCCCGAACCATAGCTCCAGGGGCCCAACCCCTGGAGGCCCCAACACCAGCTCCAGGCCCCAACCCCTGAGCGCCCGAACCATAGTTCCAGGGGCCCAACCTCTAGGGGCCCCAACACCAGCTCCAAAGGCCCAACCCCTAAGCGTCCGAACCATAGCTCCAGGGCCTCAACCCCTGGGGGCCCCAACACCAGTTCCAGGGTTCCAACCCCTGGGGTCCCGAACCATAGATCCAGGTGCCCAACCCCTGGGGGAACCAACAACAGGTCAGGGGCCCAATCACTGGGGGCCCCAACACCAGGTCCAGGGGCTCAACCCCTGGGGGCTCGAACCATAGCTCCAGGGGCCCAACCCCTGGGGGTCCCAACACCAGCTCCAGGGGCCCAACTCCTGGGAGCCCGAACCATAGCTCCAGGGACACAACCCCTGGGGGCCCGAACCATAGCTCCAGGGGCCCAACACCTGGGGGCCCCAACACCAGCTCCAGCGGCCCAACCCCTGGGGGCCCGAACCATACCTCCAGGGGCCCAACCCCTGGGGGCATGAACCATAGCTCTAGGGGCCCAACCCCTGGGGGCCCCAACTCCAGCTCCAGGGGCCCAACCCCTGGGGGCCTGAAGCATAGCTCCAGGAGCCCAACCCCTGGGGGTCCCAACACCAGCTGCAGGGGCCCAACCCCTGGGGGCCCCAACACCAGCTCCAGGGGTCGAACCCCTGGGGACACGAACCATAGCTCCAGGGGCCCATCCCCTGGGAGTCCGAACCATAGATCCAGGGGCCCAACCCCTGGGGGCCCCAACACCAGCTCCTGGGGCCCAACCCCTGGTGGCCCCAACACTAGCTCCAGGGGCCCAACCCTTGGGGGCCCGAACCATAGCTCCAGGGGCCCAACCCCTGGATGCCCCAACACCAGCTCCAGCGGCCTAACCCCTGGGGTCCCCAACACCAGCTCCATTGTCCCAACCCCTGAGTGCCCGAACCATAGCTCCAGAGGCCCAACCCCTGGGTGCCCCAACACCAGATCGACGGGCCCAACCCCTGAGCCCCCGAACCATCGCTCCAGAGGCCCAACCCCTGAGCGCCCTAACCATAGCTCCAGGGGCCAAAACCCTGTGAGCCCGAACCATAGCTCCAGGGGCCCAACCCCTGAGCGCCCGAACCATAGCTCCAGGGGCCCAACCCCTGAGCGCCCTAAAAATAGGTCCAGGGGCAAAAACCCTGTGAGCCCGAACCATAGCTCCAGGGGCCCAACCCCTGAGCGCCCGAACCATAGCTCCAGGGTCCCAACCCCTGAGCGCCCGAACCATATCTCCAGGGGCCCAACCGCTGGGTGCCCCAACACGAGCTCCAGGGGCCCAACCCCTGGAGGCCCTAACACCAGCACCAGGGGCCCTACCCCTGAGCGCCCAAACCATAGCTCCAGGGGCCCAACACATGAGCGCCCGAACCATAGCTCCAGAGGCCCAACCCCTGTGGGCCCAAACACCAGCTCCAGGGGCCCAAACCCTGGAGGCCCTAACACCAGCACCAGGGGCCCTACCCCTGAGCGCCCGAACCATAGCTCCAGGGGCCCAAACCCTTGGGGTCCCAACACCAGCTAAAAGGGCCCAACCCCTGAGCGCCCGAACCATAGCTCCAGGGGCCCAACCCCTGAGCGCCCGAACCATAGCTCCAGGGGCCCAACCCCTCAGCGCCCGAACCATAGCTCCAGAGGCCCAAGCCCTGAGTTCCCGAACCATAGCTCCAGGGGCCCAGCCCCTGGGGGCCCCAACACCAGCTCCAGGGGCCCAACCCCAGAGCGCCCAAACCATAGCTCCAGGGGCCCAAACCCTGGAGGCCCCAACACCAGCTCCAGGCCCCAACCCCTGAGCTCCCGAACCATAGCTCCAGGGGCCCATCCTCTGGGGGCCCCAACACAAGCTTCAGAGCCCAAACCCTGACCGCCCGAACCATAGCTCCAGGGGCCCAACCCCTGGGTGCCCCAACACCAGCTCCACGGGTCCAACCCCTGAGCGCCCGAACCATAGCTCCAGGGGACCAACCCCTGAGCGCCCGAACCATAGCTCCAGGGGCCAAACCCCTCTAGGCCCGAACCATAGCTCCAGGGTCCCAACCCCTGAACGCCCGAACCATAGCTCCAGGGTCCCAACCCCTGAGCACCCGAACAATAGCTCCAGGGGCCCAACCCCTGAGCGCCCGAACCATAGCTCCAGGGGCCCAACCCCTGGGGGCAAAACACCAGCTGCAGGGGCGCAACCCCTGGGAGCCCCAACACCAGCTCCAGGGGCCCAACCCCTGAGCGCCCCAACACCAGCTCCAGAGGCCCAACCCCTGAGCGCCCGAACCACAGCTCCAGGGGCCCAACCCCTGGAGACCCCAACACCAGCTCCAGGGGCCCAACCCCTGAGCGCCCGAACCATAGCTCCAGGGGCCCAACCCCTAAGCGCCCGTACCATAGCTACAGGGGCCCAACCCCTGAGCGCCCGAACAATAGCTCCAGGAACCCAAACCCTGGGGGCCCCAACACCAGCTCCAGGGGCCCAAACCCTGGGGGCCCCAACACCAGCTCCAGTGGCCCAACCCCTGAGCGCCCCAACACCAGCTCAAGGGGCCCAACCCCTGGGGGCCGCAACACCAGCTCCAGGGGCCCAATCCCTTAGCGCCACAAAAAAGGCTCCAGAGGCCCAACCCCTGAGCGCCAGAACCATAGCTCCAGGGTCCCAACCCCTAAACGCCCAAACCATATCTCCAGGGGCCCAGCCCCTGAGCCCCCGAACCATAGCTCCAGGGGCCTAATCCCTGAGCGCCCGAACCATAGCTCCAGGGGCTCAAACCCTGACCGCCCGAACCATAGCTCCAGGGCCCAAACCCCTGGTGGCCCCAACACCAGCTCCAGGGGCCCAACCCCTGAGGGCCCGAACCATAGCTCTAGGGGCCCAACCCCTGGGGGCCCTAACACCAGCTCCAGGGGCCCAACCCCTGGGGGCCCCAACCATAGCTCAAAGGGCCCAACCCCTGGGGGCCCCAACACCAGTTCCAGGAGCCCAACCACTGGGGGCCCGAACACCAGCTCCAGGGGCCCAACCGCTTTGGGCCCCACCACCAGCTCTAAGGACCAAACCCCTGGGAGCCAGAACCATAGCTCCAGGATCCCAACCCGTGGTACCCGAACCATAGGTCCAGGGGCTCAAGCTCTGAGGGCCCCAACACCAGCTCCAGGGGCCCATCCCCTGGGGCCCCAACACCCGCTCCAGGGGCCCAACCCGTGGGCGCCCGAACCATAGTTCCAGTGGCCCTACCCCTGGGGGCCCCAACACCAGCTCCAGGGGCCCAACCGCTGGGGGCCCGAACCATAGCTCCAGGGGCCCAACCCCTGGGGGCCCCAACACAAGCTCCAGGGGCCCATCCCCTGGGGCCCCGAACCATAGCTCCAGGGGCCCAACCCCTGGGGGCCCTAACACCAGCTCCAGGGGCCCAACCCCTGGGGGCCCGAACCATAGCTCCAGGGGCCCAACCCGTGGGGGCCCCAACACCAGCTCCACGGGCCCAACCCCTGGGGGCCCCAACACCAGCTCCAGCTGCCCAACCCCTAGGGGCCGAACCATAACTCCAGGGGCCCAACCCCTGGGGGCCTCAGCACCAGCTCCAGGGCCCCAACCCCTGGGGGCACCAACACCAGCTCCAGGGGCCCAACACCTGGGGGCCCGAACCATAGCTCAAGGGCCTCAACCCCTGGGGGCCCAACACCAGCTCCAGGGGCCCAACCCCAGGGGGCCCGAACCATAGCTCCAGGGGCCCAATCCCTGGGTGCCCCAACACAAGCTTCAGGGGCCCAACCCCTGGGGGCTCGAACCATAGCTCCAGGGGCCCAAACCCTGAGCGCCCGAACCATAGACACACGGGCTCAACCCATGGGGGACCCAACACCAGTTCCAGGGACCAAACCCCTTGGGGCCCCAACACCGGCTCCAGGGTCTCAAACAATGGGGGCCCGAACCAAAGCTCCAGGGGCCCAACCCCTGAGGGCCACAACACCAGCTCCAGGGGCCCAACCCCTGGGGGCCCCAACACCAGCTCCAGGAGCCCAACCCCTGGGGGCCCGAAACATAGCCCCAGGGGCCCAACCCCTGGGGGCCCCAACACCATCTCCAGGGGCTCAACCCCTGGGGACCCGAACCATAGCTCCAGGGGCCCAACCCCTGGGTGCCCCAACACAAGCTTCAGGGGCACAACCCCTGAGGGCCCCAACACCAGCTCCAGGGGCCCAACCAATGGGGGCCCCAAAATCAGCTCCAGGGGCCCAACCCCTGAGCGCCCGAACCCTAGTTCCAGGGGCCTAACCCCTGAGCGCCCGAACCATAGATACAGGGGCACAACACCTGGGGGACCCAACTCCAGCTCCAGGGGCCAAACCCCTGGGGTCCCATCACCAGCTCCATTGCTCCAACTCCTGGGGGCACCAACACAACCTAAAGGGGCCCAACCCCTGAGCGCCCGAACCATAGCTCCAGGGGCCCAACCCCTGGGGGCCCCAACACCAGCTGCTGCGGCCAAACCCCTGAGCGCCCGAACCATAGCTCCAAGGGCCAAACCCCTAGGGGCCCCAACACCAGCTCCAGGGGCCCAACCCCTGGGGGCCCCAGCACCAGCTCCAAAGGCCCAAACCCTGGGGGCCCCAACACCAGGTCCACGGGCCCAACCCCTGGGGGCCTGAACCTTACCTCCAGGGGCCTTACCCCTGCGGGCCCCAACACCAGCACCAGGGGCTCAACCCCTGGGGGCGCGAACCAGAGCTCTAGGGGCCCAACCCCTAGGGGCCCCAACACCAGCTCCAGGGGCCCAACCCCTGAGCGCCCGAACCATAGATACACGGGCCCAACCCCTGGGGGACCCAACACCAGTTCCAGGGACCAAACCCCTTGGGGCCCCAACATCAGCTCCAGGGGCCCAACACCTGGGAGCCCCAACACCAGCTCCAGGGGCACAACCCCTGGGGGCCCGTACCATAGCTCCAGGGGCCCAACCCCTGGGGGCCCCAACACCAGCTCCAGGGGCCCAACCCCTGGGGGCTCGAACCATAGCTCCAGGGGCCCAACCACTGGGGGCCCGAACCATAAGTCCAGGGGCCCAACCCCTGGGGGCCCCAACACCAGCTCCAGGGACCCAACCCCTGGGGGCACTAACACACGCTCCACGGGCCCAACCCCTGGGGGCCCCAACACGAGCTCCAGGGCCCCAAACCCTGGGGGCCCGAACCATAGCTCAAGGGGCCCAACCCCTGGGGTCCCCAACACCAGCTCCAGGGGCCCAACCCCTGGGGGCTCGAACCATAGCTCCAGGGGCCCAAACCCTGAGCGCCCGAACCATAGATACACGGGCTCAACCCATGGGGGACCCAACACCAGTTCCAGGGACCAAACCCCTTGGGGCCCCAACACCGGCTCCAGGGTCTCAAACAATGGGGGCCCCAAAACCAGCTCCAGGGACCGAACCCCTGAGCGCCCGAACCATAGATCCAGGGGCCAAACCCCTGGGGTCCCCAACACCAGCTCCAGGGGTCAAACCCTGGGGGCCCCAACACCAACTCTAGAGACCCAGCCACTGGGGGTCCCAACACGAGCTCCGGGGGCCCAACCCCTGAGCGCCCGAACCAAAGCTCCAGGGGCCCAACCCCTGGGGGCCCCAACACCAGCTCCAGGGACCCAACTCCTGGGGGCACCAACACAAGATCCAGGGGCCCAATCTCTGAGCCCCCGATACATAGCTACAGGGGCCCAACCCCTGGGGGCCCGAACCATAGCTCAAGGGGCCCAACCCCTGGGGGCCCCAACACCAGCTCCAGGGGCCCAAACCCTGGGGGCCTGAACCATAGCTCCAGGGGCCCAACCCCTGGGGGCCCCAACACCAGCTCCAGGGGCCCAACCCCTGGGGGCCCGAGCACCAGCTCCAGGGGCTCAACCCTTCGGGCCCCCAACACCAGCTCCAGGGGCCGAACCCCTGGGGGCTCCAACACCAGCTCCAGGGGCCCAACCCCTGGGGGCCCGAACCATAGCTCCAGGGGCACAACCCCTCGGGGCCCCAACACCAGCTCCAGGAGCCCAACCCCTGGGGGCCCGAACCATAGCTCCAGGGGCACAACCCCTGGGAGCCCCAACACCAGCTCCAGGGGCCCAACCCCTGGGGGCCCGAAGCATAGGTCCAGGGGCCCAACCCCTGGGGGCCCGAACCATTGCTCCAGGGTCCCAACCCCTGGGGGCCCCAATACCAGCTCCAGGGGCCCAACCCCTGGGCGCCCGAACCATAGCTCCAGGGGCCCAACGCCTGGGGGCCCCAACACCAGCTCCAGGGGCCCAACCCCTGGGGGCCCGAACCATAGCTCCAGGGGCCCAACCCCTGGGGGCCCGAACCATAGCTCCAGGACCCCAAACCCTGGGGGCTCCAACACCAGCTCCAGGGGTCCAACCCCTGGAGGCCCAAACACCAGCTCCAAGGGCCCAACCCCTGGGGGCCCGAACCATGGCTCCATTCGCCCAACCCCTGGGGGCCCCAACACCAGTTCCAGGGGCCCAAACCCTGGGCGCTCGAACCATAGCTCCCTTTGCCCAACCCCTGGGGGCCCGAACCATAGCTCCAGGGGCCAAACCCCTGGGGGCCCCAACACCAGCTCCAGGGGCCCAACCCCTGTTGGCCCGAACCATAGCTCCAGGGGCCCAACCCCTGTGGGCCCCAACACCAGCTCCAGGGGCCCAGCACCTGGGGGACTGAACCATAGCTCCAGGGGCCCAACTCCTGGGGGCCCCAACACCAGCTGCAGGGGCCCAAACCCTGGGGGCCCCTACACCAGCTCCAGGGGCCCAACCCCTGGGGGCCCGAACCATAGCTCCAGGGGCCCATCCCCTGGGGGCCCCAACACCAGCTGCAGGGTCCCAACCCCTGGGGGCTCCAACACCATCTCCAGGGCCCACCACTGGGGGCCCGAACCAAAGCTCCACTGGCCAAACCCCTGGGGGCCCCAACACCAGCTCCAGGGGCCCAACCCCTGGGGACCCGAACCATAGCTCCAGGGGCGCAGCCCCTGTGGGCCCCAACACCAGCTCCAGGGGCCGAAACCATGGGGGCCCGAACCATAGCTCCAGGGGCCCAACCCCTGGGGGCTCCAACACCAGCTCGAGGGGCCAAACCCCTGGGGGCCCCAAGACCAGCTCCAGGGGCCCAAACCCTGGGGGCCGGAACCATAGCTCCAGGGTCCCAACCCCTGGGGGCCTCGACACCAGCTCCAGGGGCCCAACCCCTGGGGGCCCGAACCATAGTTGCAGGGGTCAACCCCTGGGGTCAAAACACCAGCTCCAGGGGCTCAACCCTTGGGGCCACCAACACCAGCTCCAGGGCCCAACCCCTGGGGGCCCAAACCATAGCTCCAGGGGCCAAACCCCTGGGGGCCCCAACACCAGCTCCAGGGGCACAACCCCTGGGGGCCCCAACACCACCTCCAGGGGCCCAATCCCTGGGAGCTCGAACCATAGCTCCAGGGGCCCAACCCCTGGTGGCCCGAACCATAGCTCCATGGGACCAACGCCTGGGGGCCCCAACACCAGCTCCAGGGGCCCAACCCCTGGGTGCCCCAACAAAAGATCAAGGGGCCCAACCCCTGGGGGACCGAACCATAGCTCCAGGGGCCTAACCCCTGGGGGCCCCAACACCAGCTCCAGGGGCTCAACCCCTGGGGCCCCCAACACCAGCTCCAGGGGCCCAACCTCTGGGGGCTCCCACACCAGCTCCAGGGGCCCAACCCCTGGGGGCCCGAACCATAGCTCCATTGGCCCAACCCCTGGGGGCACCAACACCAGCTCCAGGAGCCCAAACCCTGGTGGCCCCAACACCAGATCCAGGGGCCCAACCCCTGGGGGCCCGAACCATAGCTCCAGCTTCCCAAAACCTAGGGGCCCCAACACCAGCTCCAGTGGCCCAACCCCTGGGGGCCCCAACACCAGCTCCAGGGGCCCAACTCCTGGGGGCCCGAACCATAGCTGGAGGGGCCCAACCCTGGGGAACCGAACCATAGCTCCAGGGGCCCAAACCCTGGGGGAACCAACACCAGCTCTAGGGGCTCAACCCCTGGGGGCTCCAACACCAGCTCCAGGAGCCCAACCCCTGGGGGCCCGAACCATAGGTCCATGGGCCCAACCCCTGGCGGCCCCAACACCAGCTCCAGCTGCCCAACATCTGGGAGCCCCAACACAAGCTCCAGGGGCCCAACTCCTGGGGACTCGAACCATAGCTCCAGGGGCCCAAGCCCTTTGGGCCCGAAACATAGCTCCAGCCTCCCAATCCCTGGGGGCCCCAACACCAGCTCCAGGGGCCCAAACCCTGGGGGCCCGAAACATAGCTCCAGAGGCCCAACCCCTGGGGGCCCCAACACCAGCTCCAGGGGCCCCTTCCCTGGGGGCCCGAAACATAGCTCCAGGGGCCCAACCCCTGGGGGCCCCAACACCATCTCCAGGGGCCAAACCCCTGGGGGACCCCACACCAACTCCAGGGGCCCAAACCCTGTGGGCCCGAACCATAGCTCCAGGAGCACAACCCCTGGGGGCCCGAACACCAGCTCCAGGGGCCCAACCCCTGGGGGCTCAACACCAGCTCCACGAGCCCAACCCCTGGGGGCCCGAACCATAGCTCCAGGGGCCGAACCCCTGGGGGCCCCAACACCAGCTCCTGGGGCCCAACATCTGGGAGCCCCAACACAAGCTCAAGGGGCCCAACCCCTGGGGACTCGAACCATAGCTCCAGGGGCTCAAACCCTTTGGGCCCGAACCATAGCTCCAGGGGCCCAATCCCTGGGGGCCCCATCACCAGTTCCAGGGGCCCAAACTCTGGGGGCCCGAACCATAGCTCCAGGGGCATAACCCCAGGGGGCCCCAACACCAGCTCCAGGGGCCCAACCCCTGGAGGCCCGAACCATAGCTCCAGGGGCCCAACCCCTGGTGGCTCCAACACCAGCTCCAGGGGCCCAACCCCTGGGGGCCCCAACACCAGCTCCAGGGGCCCAACCCCTGGGGTCCCGACCCATCGCTCCAGGGGCCTAACCCCTGGGGGCCCCAACACCAACTCCAGGGGCCCAAACCCTGGGGGCCCGAACCATAGCTCCAGGGGCCCAACCCCTGGGGGCCCCAACACCAGCTCCACGGGCCCAACCCCTGTGGGCCCGAACCATACCTCCAGGGGCCCAACCCCTGGGGGCCCCAACACCAGCTCCAGGGGCCCAACTACTGCGGTCCCGAACTATAGCTCCAGGGGCCCAACCCTTGGGGGACCCAACACCAGCTCCAGGGGCCCAAACCCTGAGTGACCGAACCATAGCTCCAGGGTCCCAACCCCTAGTGGCCCCAACACCAGCTCCAGGGGTCCAACCCCTGGGGGACCGAACTATAGCTCCAGGGGCCCAACCCCTGGGGGCCCCAGCACCAGATCCAGGGGCCCAACCCCTGGCGGCCCGAACCATAGCTCCATGGGCCCAACCCCTGGGGGCCCCAACACCTGCTCCAGGGGCCCAACCCCTGGAGGCCCCAACACCAGGTCCAGGGACCGAACCCCTGAGGTCCCGAACCATAGCTCCAGGGGCCCAATCCCTCGGGGCCCGAACCATAGCTCCAGGGGTCCAAACCGTGGGGGCCCGTACCATAGCTCGAGGAGCCCAACCCCTGGGGGCCCGAACCATAGCTCCAGGGCTCCAACCCCTGGGGGCCCCAACACCAGCTCCAGGGGTCCAACCCCTTGAGGCTCGAACCATAGCTCCAGGGACCCAACCCCTGGGGGCCCCAACACCAGCTCCAATGGCCCAATCCCTGGTGGCTCCAACACCAGCTCCAGGGACCCAACCCCTGGGGGCCCCAACACCAGCTCCAGGGGCCCAACCCCTGGGGTCCCGAGCCATCGCTCCAGGGGCCCAACCCCTGGGGGCCCCAACACCAACTCCAGGGGCCCAAACCCTGGGGGCCCGAACCATAGCTCCAGGGGCCCAACCCCTGGGGGCCCCAACACCAGCTCCACAAGCCCAACCCCTGTGGGCCCGAACCATACCTCCAGGGGCCCAACCCCTGGGGGCCCCAACACCAGCTCCAGGGGCCCAACTACTGGGGTCCCGAACCAAAGCTAAAGGGGCCCAACCCTTGGGGGACCCAACACCAGCTCCAGGGGCCCAAACCCTGGGTGACCGAACCATAGCTCCAGGGGCCCAACCCCTAGTGGCCCCAACACCAGCTACAGGGGCCCAACCCCTGGGGGACCGAACTATAGCTCCAGGGGCTCAACCCCTGGGGGCCCCAGCACCAGATCCAGGGGCCCAACCCCTGGCGGCCCGAACCATAGCTCCAGGGGCCCAACCCCTGGGGGCCCCAACACCTGCTCCAGGGGCCCAACCCCTGGAGGCCCCAACACCAGGTCCAGGGACCCAACCCCTGAGGTCCCGAACCATAGCTCCAGGGGCCCAACCCCTGGGGGCCCGAACCATAGCTCCAGGGCTCCAACCCCTGGGGGCCCCAACACCAGCTCCAGGGGTCCAACCGCTTGAGGCTCGAACCATAGCTCCAGGGACCCAACCCCTGGGGGCCCCAACACCAGCTCCAATGGCCCAACCCCTGGTGGCCCAAACACCAGCTCCAGGAGCCCAACCCCTGGGGGCCCGAACCATAGCTCCAGGGGCCCAAACCCTGGGAGCCCCAACACCAGCTCCAGGGGCCCAATATCTGGGAGCCCCAACACAAGCTCCAGGGGCCCAACCCCTGGGGGCCCGAACCATAGCTCCAGAGGCCCAACACTTGGGGGACCCAACACCAGCTCCAGGGGCCCAACCCCTGGGGGCTCCAACAGAAGCTCCAAGGGCCCAACCCCTGGGGGCCCCAACACCAGCTCCAGGGGCCCAACCCCTGGGGGCCCGAACCATAGCTCCAGGGCCCAACCCCTGAGGCCCCAACAACAGCTCCAGGGGACCAATCCCTGGAGTCCCGAGCCATAGGTCCAGGGGCCCAACCCCTGGGGGCCCCAACACCAACTCCAGTGGCCCAACCCCGGGGGCCCGAACCATAGCTCCAGGGGCCAAACCCCTGGGGGCCCCAACACCAGCTCCAGGGGCCCAACCACTGGGGCCCGAACCATAGCTCAAGGGGCCCAAACTCTGGGGGCACCAACACCAGCTCCAGGGGCCCAACCCCTGGGGGCCCGAACCATAGCTTCTGGGGCCCAACCCCTGGGGGCCCCAACACCAGCTCCAGGGACCCAACCCCTGGGGGCCCCAACACCAGCTCCAGGGGCCCAACCCCTGTGGGCCCGAGCCATAGCTCCAGAGGCCCAACCCCTGGGGGCCCCAACACCAGCTCCAGGGGCTCAACCGCTGGGTACCCGAACCATAGCTCCAGGGGCCCAACACCTGTTGGCCCCAACGCCATTTCCTGGGGCCCAACCCCTAGGGGCCCGAACCATAGCTCCAGGGTCCCAACCCCTGGGGGCCCCAACACCAGCTCCTGGGGCCCAACCCCTGGAGGCCCGAACCATAGCTCCAGGGGCCCAACCCCTGGGGGCCCCAACACCAGCTCCAGGGGCCCAACCCCTGGGGTCCCGAGCCATAGCTCCAGGGGCCCAACCCGTGGGGGCACCAACACCAACTCCAGGGGCCCAAACCCTGGGGGCCCGAACCATAGCTCCAGGGGACCAACCCCTGGGGGCCCCAACACCAGCTCCACGGGCCCAACCCCTGTGGGCCCAAACCATACCTCCAGGGGCCCAACCCCTGGGGGCCCCAACACCAGCTCCAGGGGCCCAACTACTGGGGTCCCGAACCATAGCTCCAAGGGCCCAACCCTTGGGGGACCCAACACCAGCTCCAGGGGCCCAAACCCTGGGGGACCGAATCATAGCTCCAGGGGCCCAACCCCTGGGGGCCCCAACACCTGCTCCAGGGGCCCAACCCCTGGAGGCCCCAACACTAGGTCCAGGGACCTAACCCCTGAGGTCCCGAACTATAGCTCCATTGTCCCAACCCCTGGGGGCCCGAACCATAGCTCCAGGGGTCCAAACACTGGGGGCCCGTACCATAGCTCGAGGGGCCCAACCCCTGGGGGCCCGAACCATAGCTCCAGGGCTCCAACCCCTGGGGGCCCCAACACCAGCTCCAGGGGTCCAACCCCTTGAGGCTCGAACCATAGCTCCAGGGACCTAACCCCTGGTGGCCCGAACCATAGCTCCAGGGGCCCAACCCCTGGGGGCCCAAACACCAGCTCCAGGAGCCCAACCCCTGGGGGTCCGAACCATAGCTCCAGGGGCCCAACCCCTGGGGGCCCGAACCATAGCTCTAGGGGCCCAAACCCTGGGAGCCCCAACACCAGCTCCAGGGGCCCAACATCTGGGAGCCCTAACACAAGCTCCAGGGGCCCAACCCCTGGAGGCCCCAACACCAGGTCCAGGGGCCCAACCCCTGGGTTCCCGAACCATAGCTCCAGGGGCCCAACCCCTGGGGGCTCCAACACGAGCTCCAGGGGCCCAACCCCTGGGGGCCCCAACACCAGCTCCAGGGGCCCAACCCCTGGGGGCCCGAACCATAGCTCCAGGGGCCCAACCCCTGAGGCCCCAACAACAGCTCCAGGGGACCAACCCCTGGAGTCCCGAGCCATAGCTCCAGGGGCCCAACCCCTGGGGGCCCCAACGCCAACTCCAGTGGCCCAACCCCGGGGGCCCGAACCATAGCTCCAGGGGGCAAACCCCTGGGGGCCCCTACACCAGCTCCAGGGGCCCAACCACTGGGGCCCGAACAATAGCTCAAGGGGCCCAACCCCTGGGGGCACCAACACCAGCTCCAGGGGCCCAACCCCTGGGGGCCCGAACCATAGCTTCAGGGGCCCAACCCCTGGGGGCCCCAACACCAGCTCCAGGGGCCCAACCCCTGTGGGCCCGAGCCATAGCTCCAGAGGCCCAACCCCTGAGGGCCTCAACACAAGCTCCAGGGGCCCAACCCCTGGGGGCCCGAACACCAGCTCCAGGGGCCCAACCGCTGGGTGCCCGAACCATAGCTCCAGGGGCCCAACACCTGGGGGCCCCAACGCCATTTCCAGGGGCCCAACCCCTAGGGGCCCGAACCATAGCTCCAGGGTCCCAACCCCTGGGGGCCCCAACACCAGCTCCAGGGGCCCAACCCCTGGAGGCCCGAACCATAGCTCCAGGGGCCCAACCCCTGGGGGCCCCAACACCAGCTCCAGGGGCCCAACCCCTGGGGGCCCCAACACCAGCTCCAGGGGCCCAACCCCTGGGGTCCCGAGCCATAGCTCCAGGGGCCCAACCCCTGGGGGCCCCAACACCAACTCCAGGGGCCCAAACCCTGGTGGCCCGAACCATAGCTCCAGGGGCCCAACCCCTGGGGGCCCCAACACCAGCTCCACGGGCCCAACCCCTGTGGGCCCGAACCATACCTCCAGGGGCCCAACCCCTGGGGGCCCCAACACCAGCTCCAGGGGCCCAACTACTGGGGTCCCGAACCATAGCTCCAGGGGCCCAACCCTTGGGGGACCCAACACCAGCTCCAGGGGCCCAACCCCTGGGGGACCGAACCATAGCTCCAGGGGCCCAACCCCTGGGGGCCCCAGCACCAGATCCAGGGGCCCAACCCCTGGGG
>NW_026114900.1:0-35515 GCF_025201925.1 Gopherus flavomarginatus | reverse complement strand
CATAGCTCCAGGGGCCCAACCCCTGAGCGCCCGAACCATAGTTCCAGGGGCCTAACCCCTGGGGCCCCAACACCAGCTCCAGGGGACCAACCCCTGGGGGCCACAACACCAGTCCAGGGGCCCAACCCCTGAGCGCCCGAACCATAGCTCCAGGGGCCTAACCCCCGGGGGCCCTAACTCCAGCTCCAGGGGCCTAACCCCTGGGGGCCCCCACCCCAGCTCCAAGGGCCCAACCCCTGAGCGCCCGAACCATAGCTCAAGGGGCCCAACCCCTGAGAGCCCGAACCATAGCTCCAGTGGCCTAACCCCTGGAGGCCCCAACACCAGCTCCAGGGCCCTAACCCCTCGGGGCCCCACCACCAGCTACAGGGGCCCAACCCCTGAGAGCCCGAACCATATCTCCAGGAGGCTAACCCCTGGGGACCCGAACCCCAGCTCCAGGGGCCGAATTCCTGGGGGCCCCAACACGAGCTACAGGGGCCCAACCCCTGGGGGTCCCAACACCAGCTCCAGGGGCCCAACCCCCGAGCGCCAGAACCATAGCTCCAGGGGCCTAACCCCTGGAGGCCCCAACACCAGCTCCAGGGGCCCAACCCCTGAGCGCCCGAACCATAGCTCCAGGGGCCTAACCCCTGGGGCCCCCAACACCAGCTCCAGGGGCCCAACCCCTGAGCGCTCGAACAATACCTCCAGGGGCCTAACCCCTGGGGGCCCCAACACCAGCGCCAGGGGCCCAACCCCTTGGGGCCCCAACACCAGCTCCAGGGGCCCAACCCCTGACCGCCCAAACCATAGCTCCAGGGGCCCAACCCCTGAAGGCCCCAACACCAGCTCCAGGGGCCCAACCCCTGAGAGCCCGAACCATAGCTCCAGGGGCCCAACCCCTGACAGCCCCAACACCAGCTCCAGGGGCCCAACCTCTGAGCGCCCGAACCATAGCTCCAGGGGCCTAATCTCTGGGGCCCCAACACCAGCTCCAGGGGCCCAGCCCCTGGGGGCCCCAACACCAGCCCATGGGCCCAACCCCTGAGCGCCCGAACCATAGCTCGAGAGGCCTAACCCCTCGGGGCCCCAACACCAGCTCCAGGGGCCCAACCCCTGAGAGCCCGAACAGTACCTCCGGGGGCCTAACCCCTGTGGGCCGAACACCAGCTCCAGGGGTCAAACCCCTGAGCGCCCGAACCATAGCTGCCAGGGCCTAACCCCTGGGGGCCCCCACCCCAGCTCCAACGGCCCAACCCCTGAGCGCCGGAACCATAGCTCCAGGGGCCCAACCCCTGGGGGCCCCAACCCGAGCCCCAGGAGCCCAACCCCTGGGGGCCCCAACACCAGCTCCAGGGGCCCAACCCCTGAGCGCCCGTACCATAGCTCCAGGGGCCTATCCCCTGGGGCCCCAACACCAGCTCCAGGGGCCCAACCCCTGGGGGCCCCAACAAAGGCTCCAGGGGCCCAAACCCTCAGCGCCCGAACCATAGCTCCAGAGATCTAACCCCCGTGGGCTCCAACCCGAGCTCCAGGGGCCGAACCCCTCGGGGCCCCAATAACAGCTCCAGGGTCCCATCCCCTGAGCGCCCGAACCATAGCTCCAGGGGCCTAACCCCCGGGGGCCCCAACCACAGCTCCAGGGCCCCAACCCCTTCGGGCCCCAACACCAGCTCCAGGAGTCCAACCCCTGAGCGCCCGAACCATAGCTCCAGGGGCCTAATCCCTGGGGGCCTCAACACCAGCTCCAAGGCCCCAAACCCTGAGCGCCCGAACCATAGCTCCAGGGGCCTAACCCCTAGGGGCCCCCACCCCAGCTCCAAGGACCCAACCCCTGAGCGCCCGAACCATAGCTCCAACGGCCCAACCCCTGAGCGCCCGAACCATAGCTACAGGGGCCTAACCCCTGGGGGCCCCAACCCCAGCCCCAGGATCCCAACCCCTGGGGCCCCAACACCAGCTACAGGGGCCCAACCCCTGAGCGCCCGAACCATAGCTCCAGGGGTATAACCCCCGGGAGCTCCAGTCCCAGCTCCAGGGGTCCAACCCCTGAGCGCCCGAACAATAGCTGCAGGGGCCTAACCCCTGGGGGCCCCCACCCCAGCTCCAAGGGCCCAACCCCTGAGCGCCCTAATCATAGCTCCATGGGCCTAACCCCTGGGGGGCCCCAACCCCAGTCCCAGGAGCCCAACCCCTGGGGGCCCCAACACCAGCTCCAGGGGCCCAACGCCTGAGCCCCCGAACCATCGCCCCAGGGGCCCAATCCCTGAGCGCCTGAACCATAGCTACATGGGCCTAATCCCTGGGGCCCCAACATCAGCTCCAGGGGCCCAACCCCTGGGGGCCCCAACACCAGCTCCAGGGCCCAAACCCCTGGAGCCCTCGACCCCAGCTCCAGGGGCCCAACCCCTGAGCGCCCGAACCATAGCTCCAGGGGCCCAACCCCTGAGCGCCCGAACCATAGCTCCAGGGGCCTAACCCCCGGGGGCCCCAACCACAGCTCCAGGGCCCCAACCCCTTCGGGCCCCAACACCAGCTCCAGGAGTCCAACCCCTGAGCGCCCGAACCATAGCTCCAGGGGCCTAATCCCTGGGGGCCTCAACACCAGCTCCAAGGCCCCAAACCCTGAGCGCCCGAACCATAGCTCCAGGGGCCTAACCCCTAGGGGCCCCCACCCCAGCTCCAAGGACCCAACCCCTGAGCGCCCGAACCATAGCTCCAACGGCCCAACCCCTGAGCGCCCGAACCATAGCTACAGGGGCCTAACCCCTGGGGGCCCCAACCCCAGCCCCAGGATCCCAACCCCTGGGGCCCCAACACCAGCTACAGGGGCCCAACCCCTGAGCGCCCGAACCATAGCTCCAGGGGTATAACCCCCGGGAGCTCCAGTCCCAGCTCCAGGGGTCCAACCCCTGAGCGCCCGAACAATAGCTGCAGGGGCCTAACCCCTGGGGGCCCCCACCCCAGCTCCAAGGGCCCAACCCCTGAGCGCCCTAATCATAGCTCCATGGGCCTAACCCCTGGGGGGCCCCAACCCCAGTCCCAGGAGCCCAACCCCTGGGGGCCCCAACACCAGCTCCAG
This sequence comes from Gopherus flavomarginatus, assembly GCF_025201925.1. Taxonomy (NCBI): domain Eukaryota; kingdom Metazoa; phylum Chordata; order Testudines; family Testudinidae; genus Gopherus; species Gopherus flavomarginatus. The sequence goes on along the minus strand of NW_026114900.1, from coordinate 32,451 downwards.
GGGCCCAACCCCTGAGCCCCCGAACCATCGCCCCAGGGGCCCAATCCCTGAGCGCCTGAACCATAGCTACATGGGCCTAATCCCTGGGGCCCCAACACCAGCTCCAGGGGCCCAACCCCTGGGGGCCCCAACACCAGCTCCAGGGCCCAAACCCCTGGAGCCCTCGACCCCAGCTCCAGGGGCCCAACCCCTGAGCGCCCGAACCATAGCTCCAGGGGCCCAACCCCTGAGCGCCCGAACCATACCTCCAGGGGCCCAACCCCTAAGCGCCCGAACCATAGGTCCAGGGGCCTAACCCCCGGGGTCCCCAACCACAGGTCCAGGGCCCAAACCCCTGGAGCCCTCGACCCCAGCTCCAGGGGCCCAACCCCTGAGCGCCCGAACCATAGCTCCAGGGGCCCAACCCCTGAGAGCCCGAACCATAGCTCCAGTGGCCTAACCCCTGGGTTCCCCAACACTAGCTCCAGGGCCCTAACCCCTCGGGGCCCCATCACCAGCTACAGGGGCCCAACCCTTGAGAGCCCGAACCATATCTCCAGGGGGCTAACCCCTGGGGACCCGAACCCCAGCTCCAGGGGCCGAACCCCTGGGGGCCCCAACACCAGCTCCAGGGGCCCAACCCCTGGGGGCCCCAACACCAGCTCCAGGGGCCCAACCCCTGAGCGCCAGAACCATAGCTCCAGGGGCCTAACCCCTGGGGGCCCCAACACCAGCTACAGGGGCCCAACCCCTGAGCGCCCAAACCATAGCTCCAGGGGCCTAACCCCTGGGGCCCCCAACACCAGCTCCAGGGGCCCAACCCCTGAGCGCTCGAACAATACCTCCAGGGGCCTAACCCCTGGGGGCCCCAACACCAGCTCCAGGGGCCCAACCCCTGAGTACTCGAACCATAGCTACAGGGGCTTAACCCCTGGGGGCCCCCACCCCAGCTCCAAGGGCTCAAAACCTGAACGCCCGAACCATAGCTCCAGGGGCCTAACCCCTGGGGCCCCAAGACTAGCTCCAGGGGCCCAGCCCCTGGGGGCCCCAACACCAGTCCAGGGGCCCAACCCCTGAGCACCCGAAGCATAGCTCGAGGGGCCTAAAACCTCGGGGTCCCAACACCAGGTCCAGGAGCCCAACCCCTGAGCGCCCGAATAATACCTCGAGGGGCCTAACCCCTGTGGGCCCCAACACCAGCTCCAGCGGTCCAAACCCTGAGCGCCCGAACCATAGCTGCAGGGGCCTAACGCCTGGGGACCCCACCCCAGCTCCAACGGCCCAACCCCTGAGCGCCGGAACCATAGCTCCAGGCGCCTAACCCCTGGGGGCCCCAACCCCAGCCCCAGGAGCCCAAACCCTGGGGGCCCCAACACCAGCTCCAGGGGCCCAAACCCTGAGCGCCCGAACCATAGCTCCAGGGGCCTAACCCCTGGGGCCCCAACACCAGCTCCAGGGTCCCAACGCCTGGGGGACCCAACAAAGGCTCCAGGGGCCCAACCCCTGAGCGCCCGAACCACAGCTCCAGGGGCCTAACCCCTGGGGGCCCCCACCCAAGCTCCAAGGGCCCAAAACCTGAGCTCCCGAACCATAGCTCAAGGGTCCTAACCCCTGGAGCCCCAACACCAGCGCCAGGGGCCCAACCATTGGGGGCCCCAACACCAGCTAAAGGGGCCCAACCCCTGAGCGCCCGAACCATAGCTCCAGGGGCCTATCCCCTGGGGGCCCTAACACCAGCTCCAGGGGTGCAACCCCTGAGCGCCTGAACCATAGCTGCAGGGGCATAACCCCTGGGGGCCCCCACCCCAGCTCCAACGGCCCAACCCCTGAGTGCCGGAACCATAGCTCCAGGGGCCTAACCCCTGGGGGCCCCAACCCCAGCCACAGGAGCCCAACCCCTGGGGGCCCCAACACCAGCTCCAGGGGCCCAACCCCTGAGCGCCCGAACCATAGCTCCAGGGGCCTATCACCAGGGGTCCCAACAACAGCTCCAGGGGCCCAACCCCTGACGGCCCCAACAAAGGCTCCAGGGGCCCAACCCCTCAGCGCCCGAACCATAGCTCCACGGGTGTAACCCCCGGGGGATCCAACCCGACCTCCAGGGGCCGAACCCGTGGGGGCCCCAACACCAGCTCCAGGGTCCCAACCCCTGAGCGCCCGAACAATAGCTCCAGGGGCCTAATCCCTGGGGGCCTCAACACCAGCTCCAAGGGCCCAACCCCTGAGCGCCCGAACCATAGCTCCAGGGCCTAACCCCTGGGGCCCCCCAACCCAGCTACAAGGGCCCAACCCCTTAGCGCCCGAACCATAGCTCCAGGGGCCCAACCCCTGAGCGCGCGAACCATAGCTCCAGGGGCCTAACCCCTGGGGCCCCAAGACCAGCTCCAGGGGCCCAGCCCCTGGGGGCCCCAACACCAGTCCAGGGGCCCAACCCCTGAGCACCCGAAGCATAGCTCGAGGGGCCTAAAACCTCGGGGTCCCAACACCAGGTCCAGGAGCCCAACCCCTGAGCGCCCGAATAATACCTCGAGGGGCCTAACCCCTGTGGGCCCCAACACCAGCTCCAGCGGTCCAAACCCTGAGCGCCCGAACCATAGCTGCAGGGGCCTAACGCCTGGGGACCCCACCCCAGCTCCAACGGCCCAACCCCTGAGCGCCGGAACCATAGCTCCAGGCGCCTAACCCCTGGGGGCCCCAACCCCAGCCCCAGGAGCCCAAACCCTGGGGGCCCCAACACCAGCTCCAGGGGCCCAAACCCTGAGCGCCCGAACCATAGCTCCAGGGGCCTAACCCCTGGGGCCCCAACACCAGCTCCAGGGTCCCAACGCCTGGGGGACCCAACAAAGGCTCCAGGGGCCCAACCCCTGAGCGCCCGAACCACAGCTCCAGGGGCCTAACCCCTGGGGGCCCCCACCCAAGCTCCAAGGGCCCAAAACCTGAGCTCCCGAACCATAGCTCAAGGGTCCTAACCCCTGGAGCCCCAACACCAGCGCCAGGGGCCCAACCATTGGGGGCCCCAACACCAGCTAAAGGGGCCCAACCCCTGAGCGCCCGAACCATAGCTCCAGGGGCCTATCCCCTGGGGGCCCTAACACCAGCTCCAGGGGTGCAACCCCTGAGCGCCTGAACCATAGCTGCAGGGGCATAACCCCTGGGGGCCCCCACCCCAGCTCCAACGGCCCAACCCCTGAGTGCCGGAACCATAGCTCCAGGGGCCTAACCCCTGGGGGCCCCAACCCCAGCCACAGGAGCCCAACCCCTGGGGGCCCCAACACCAGCTCCAGGGGCCCAACCCCTGAGCGCCCGAACCATAGCTCCAGGGGCCTATCCCCAGGGGTCCCAACAACAGCTCCAGGGGCCCAACCCCTGACGGCCCCAACAAAGGCTCCAGGGGCCCAACCCCTCAGCGCCCGAACCATAGCTCCACGGGTGTAACCCCCGGGGGATCCAACCCGACCTCCAGGGGCCGAACCCGTGGGGGCCCCAACACCAGCTCCAGGGTCCCAACCCCTGAGCGCCCGAACAATAGCTCCAGGGGCCTAATCCCTGGGGGCCTCAACACCAGCTCCAAGGGCCCAACCCCTGAGCGCCCGAACCATAGCTCCAGGGCCTAACCCCTGGGGCCCCCCAACCCAGCTACAAGGGCCCAACCCCTTAGCGCCCGAACCATAGCTCCAGGGGCCCAACCCCTGAGCGCGCGAACCATAGCTCCAGGGGCCTAACCCCTGGGGCCCCAAAACCAGCTCCAGGGCCCTAACCCCTCGGGGCCCCAACACCAGCTCCAGGGGCCCAACCCCTGAGAGCCCGAAATATATCTCCAGGGGGCTCACCCCTGGGGACCCGAACCCCATCTCCAGGGGCCCAATCCCTGGGGGCCCCAACACCAGCTCCAGGGGCCCAACCCCTGAGCGCTCGAACCATAGCTCCAGGGTCCTAACCCCTGGGGCCCCAACACCAGCACCAGGGGCCCAACCCCTTGGGGCCCCAAAACCAGCTCCAGGGGCCCAACCCCTGAGAGCCCGAACCATAGCTCCAGGGGCCTAACCCCTGGGGGCCCCAACACCAGCTCCAGGGGTCCAACCCCTGAGTGCTCGAACCATAGCTGCATGGGCCTAAGCCCTGAGGGCCCCCACCCCAGCTCCAACGGCCCAACCCCTGAGCGCCGGAACCGTAGCTCCAGGGGCCTAACCCCTGGGAGCCCCAACCCCAGCCCTAGCAGCCCAACCCCTGGGGGCCCCAACACCAGCTCCAGAGGCCCAACCCCTGAGCGCCCGAACCATAGCTCCAGGGGCCTAACCCCAGGGGCCCCAACACCAGCTCTCGGGGCCCAACCCCTGGGGTCCCCAACAAAGGCTCCAGGGGCCCAACCCCTCAGCGACCGAACCATAGCTCCAGGGGCCTAACCCCAGGGGCCACAAGACCAGCTCCAGGGTACCAACCCCTGAGCGCCCGAACCATAGCTCCAGGGGCCTAATCCCTGGCGGCCTCAACACCTGTTCCAAGGGCCCAACCCCTGAGCGCCCGAACCATAGCTCCAGGGGCCGAACCCCTGGGGGCCCCAACCCCAGCTACAGGGGCCCAACCCCTGGGGGTCCCAACACCACCTCCAGGGGCCCAACCCCTGAGCGTCAGAACCATAGCTCCAGGGGCCTAACCCCTGGGGGCCCCAACACCAGCTACAGGGGTCCAACCCCTGAGTGCCCGAACCATAGCTGCATGGGCCTAAGCCCTGGGGGCCCCCACCCCAGCTCCAACGGCCTAACCCCTGAGCGCCGGAACCATAGCTCCAGGGGCCTAACCCCTGGGAGCCCCAACCCCAGCCCTAGGAGCCCAACCCCTGGGGGCCCCAACACCAGCTCCAGGGGCCCAACCCCTGAGCGCCCGAACCATAGCTCCAGGGGCCTAACCCCAGGGGCCCCAACACCAGCTCTCGGGGCCCAACCCCTGGGGTCCCCAACAAAGGCTCCAGGGGCCCAACCCCTCAGCGACCGAACCATAGCTCCAGGGGCCTAACCCCAGGGGCCACAAGACCAGCTCCAGGGTACCAACCCCTGAGCGCCCGAACCATAGCTCCAGGGGCCTAATCTCTGGCGGCCTCAACACCTGTTCCAAGGGCCCAACCCCTGAGCGCCCGAACCACAGCTCTAGGGGCTGAACCCCTGGGGGCCCCAACCCCAGCTACAGGGGCCCAACCCCTAGGGGTCCCAACACCAGCTCCAGGGGCCCAACCCCTGAGCGCCAGAACCATAGCTCCAGGGGCCTAACCCCTGGGGGCTCCAACACCAGCTCCAGGGGCCCAACCCCTGAGAGCCCGAAATATATCTAAAGGGGGCTCACCCCTGGGTACCCGAACCCCATCTCCAGGGGCCCAATCCCTGGGGGCCCCAACACCAGCTCCAGGGGCCCAACCCCTGAGCGCTCGAACCATAGCTCCAGGGTCCTAACCCCTGGGGCCCCAACACCAGCGCCAGGGGCCCAACCCCTTGGGGCCCCAAAACCAGCTCCAGGGGCCCAACCCCTGAGAGCCCGAACCATAGCTCCAGGGGCCTATCCCCTGGGGGCCCCAACACCAGCTCCAGGGGTGCAACCCCTGAGCGCCCGAACCATAGCTGCAGGGGCATAACCCCTGGGGGCCCCCACCCCAGCTCCAACGGCCCAACCCTTGAGTGCCGGAACCATAGCTCCAGGGGCCTAACCCCTGGGGGCCCCAACCCCAGCCACAGGAGCCCAACCCGTGGGTGCACCAACACCATCTCCAGGGGCCCAACCCCTGAGCGCCCGAACCATAGCTCCAGGGGCCTATCCCCAGGGGCCCCAACAACAGCTCCAGGGGCCCAACCCCTGACGGCCCCAACAAAGGCTCCAGGGGCCCAACCCCTCAGCGCCCGAACCATAGCTCAACGGGTGTAACCCCCGGGGGATCCAACCCGAGCTACAGGGGCCGAACCCGTGGGGGCCCCAACACCAGCTCCAGGGTCCCAACCCCTGAGCGCCCGAACAATAGCTCCAGGGGCCTAATCTCTGGGGGCCTCAACACCAGCTCCAAGGGCCCAACCCCTGAGCGCCCGAACCATAGCTCCAGGGGCCTAACCCCTGGGGCCCCCCACCCCAGCTACAAGGGCCCAACCCCTTAGCGCCCGAACCATAGCTCCAGGGGCCCAACCCCTGAGCGCCCGAACCATAGCTCCAGGGGCCTAACCCCTGGGGCCACAACACCAGCTCCAGGGCCCTAACCCCTCGGGGCCCCAACACCAGCTCCAGGGGCCCAACCCCTGAGAGCCCGAAATATATCTCCAGGGGGCTCACCCCTGGGGACCCGAACCCCATCTCCAGGGGCCCAATCCCTGGGGGCCCCAACACCAGCTCCAGGGGCCCAACCCCTGAGCGCTCGAACCATAGCTCCAGGGTCCTAACCCCTGGGGCCCCAACACCAGCGCCAGGGGCCCAACCCCTTGGGGCCCCAAAACCAGCTCCAGGGGCCCAACCCCTGAGCGCCCGAACCATAGCTCCAGGGGCCTAACCCCTGGGGACCCCAACACCAGCTCCAGGGGTCCAACCCCTGAGTACCCGAACCATAGCTGCATGGGCCTAAGCCCTGGGGGCCCCCACCCCAGCTCCAACGGCCGAACCCCTGAGCGCCGGAACCATAGCTCCAGGGGCCTAACCCCTGGGAGCCCCAACCCCAGCCCTAGGAGCCCAACCCCTGGTGGCCCCAACACCAGCTCCAGGGGCCCAACCCCTGAGCGCCCGAACCATAGCTCCAGGGGCCTAACCCGAGGGGCCCCAACACCAGCTCTCGGGGCCCAACCCCTGGGGTCCCCAACAAAGGCTCCAGAGGCCCAACCCCTCAGCAACCGAACCATAGCTCCAGGGGCCTAACCCCAGGGGCCACAAGACCAGTTCCAGGGTACCATCCGCTGAGCGCCCGAACCATAGCTCCAGGGGCCTAATCCCTGGGGGCCTCAACACCAGCTCCAAGGGCCCAACCCCTGAGCACCCGAACCATAGCTCCAGGGGCCTAACCCCGGGGGCCCCAACACCAGCTACAGGGGCCCAACCCCTGGGGGTCCCAACACCAGATCCAGGGTCCGAACCCCTGAGCGCCAGAACCATAGCTCCAGGGGCCTAACTCCTGGGGGCCCCAACACCAGCTCCAGGGGCCCAACCCCTGAGCGCCCGAACCATAGCTCCAGGGGCCTGACCCCCGGGGGCCCCAACCCCAGCTCCAGGGGCCCAACCCCTGGGGGCCCCAACACCAGCACCAGGGTTGCAATCCCTGAGCGCCCGAACCATAGCTGCAGGGGCCTAACCCCTGGGGCCCCCAACACCAGCTCCAGGGGCCCAACCCCTGAGCGCTCGAACAATACCTCCAGGGGCCTAACCCCTGGGGGCCCCAACACCAGCTCCAGGGGCCCAACCCCTGAATACTCGAACCATAGCTACAGGGGCCTAACCCCTGGGGGCCCCCACCCCAGCTCCAAGGGCTCAAAACCTGAACGCCCGAACCATAGCTCCAGGGGCCTAACCCCTGGGACCCCAAGACCAGCTCCAGGGGCCCAGCCCCTGGGGGCCCCAACACCAGTCCAGGGGCCCAACCCCTGAGCGCCCGAAGCATAGCTCGAGGGGCCTAAAACCTCGGGGTCCCAACACCAGGTCCAGGAGCCCAACCCCTGAGCGCCCGAACAATACCTCGAGGGGCCTAACCCCTGTGGGCCCCAACACCAGCTCCAGGGGTCCAACCCCTGAGCGCCCGAACCATAGCTGCAGAGGCCTAACCCCTGGGGGACCCCACCCCAGCTCCAACGGCCCAACCCCTGAGCGCCGGAACCATAGCTCCAGGAGCCTAACCCCTGGGGGCCCCAACCCCAGCTACAGGGGCGCAACCCTTGGGGCCCTTGACCCCAGCTCCAGGGGCCCAACCCCTGAGCGCCCGAACTATAGCTCCAGGGGCCCAACCCGTGAGCGCCCGAACCATAGCTCCAGGGGAATGACCCCCGGGAGCTCCAGTCCCAGCTCCAGGGGTCCAACCCCTGAGCGCCCGAACAATAGCTGCAGGGGCCTAACCCCTGGGGGCCCCCACCCCAGCTCCAACGGCCCAACCCCTGAGCGCCCGAACCATAGCTCCAGGGGCCTAACCCCTGGGGGCCCCTACCCCACCCCAGGAGCCCAACCCCTGGGGGCCCCAATACCAGCTCCAGGGGCCCAACCCCTGAGCGCCCGAACCATCGCTCCAGGGGCCCAACCCCTGAGCGCCTGAACCATAGCTCCAGGTGCCTAATCCCTGGGGCCCCAACACCAGCTCCAGAGGCCCAACCCCTGGGGGCCCCAACACCAGCTCCAGGGGCCCAACCCCTGAGCGCTCGAACCATAGCTCCAGGGGCCTAACCCCAGGGGGCCCCAACCACAGGTCCAGGGGCCAAACCCCTGGAGCCCTCGACCCCAGCTCCAGGGGCCCAACCCCTGAGCGCCCGAACCATAGCTCCAGGGGCCCAACCCCTGAGCGCCCGAACCATAGTTCCAGGGGTCTAACCCCTGGGGCCCCAACACCAGCTCCAGGGGCCCAACCCCTGGGGGCCCCAACACCAGTCCAGGGGCCCAACCCCTGAGCGCCCGAACCCTATCTCCAGGGGCCCAACCCCTGAGAGCCCGAACCATAGCTCCAGTGGCCTAACCCCTGGGGGCCCCAACACCAGCTCCAGGGCCCTAACCCCTCGGGGCCCCAACACCAGCTACAGGGGCCCAACCCCTGAGAGCCCGAACCATATCTCCAGGGGGCTAACCCCTGGGGACCCGAACCCCAGCTCCAGGGGCCGAACCCCTGGGGGCCCCAACACCAGCTACAGGGGCCCAACCCCTGGGCGTCCCAACACCAGCTCCAGGGGCCCAACCCCTGAGCGCTCGAACAATACCTCCAGGGGCCTAACCCCTGGGGGTCCCAACACCAGCTCCAGGGGCCCAACCCCTGAGTACTCGAACCATAGCTACAGGGGCCTAACCCCTGGGGGCCCCCACCCCAGCTCCAAGGGCTCAAAACCTGAACGCCCGAACCATAGCTCCAGGGGCCTAACCCCTGGGGCCCCAAGACCAGCTCCAGGGGCCCAACCCCTGACGGCCCCAACAAAGGCTCCAGGGGCCCAACCCCTCAGCGCCCGAACCATAGCTCCACGGGTGTAACCCCCGGGGAATCCAACCCGAGCTCCAGGGGCCAAACCCGTGGGGGCCCCAACACCAGCTCCAGGGTCCCAACCCCTGAGCGCCCGAACAATAGCTCCAGGGGCCTAATCCCTGGGGGCCTCAACACCAGCTCCAAGGGCCCAACCCCTGAGCGCCCGAACCATAGCTCCAGGGGCCTAACCCCTGGGGCCCCCCACCCCAGCTACAAGGGCCCAACCCCTTAGCACCCGAACCATAGCTCCAGGGGCCCAACCCCTGAGCGCCCGAACCATAGCTCCAGGGGCCTAACCCCTGGGGCCCCAACACCAGCTCCAGGGCCCTAACCCCTCGGGGCCCCAACACCAGCTCCAGGGGCCCAACCCCTGAGAGCCGGAAATATATCTCCAGATGGCTCACCCCTGGGGACCCGAACCCCATCTCCAGGGGCCCAATCCCTGGGGGCCCCAACACCAGCTCCAGGGGCCCAACCCCTGAGCGCTCGAACCATAGCTCCAGGGGCCTAACCCCTGGGGGCCCCAACAGCAGCTCCAGGGGTCCAACCCCTGAGTGCCCGAACCATAGCTGCATGGGCCTAAGCCCTGGGGGCCCCCACCCCAGCTCCAACGGCCCAACCCCTGAGCGCCGGAACCATAGCTCCAGGGGCCTAACCCCAGGGGCCCCAACACCAGCTCTCGGGGCCCAACCCCTGGGGTCCCCAAGAAAGGCTCCAGGGGCCCAACCCCTCAGCAACCGAACCATAGCTCCAGGGGCCTAACCCCAGGGGCCACAAGACCAGCTCCAGGGTACCAACCCCTGAGCGCCCGAACCATAGCTCCAGGGGCCTAATCCCTGGGGGCCTCAGCACCAGATCCAAGGGCCCAACCCCTGAGCGCCCGAACCATAGCTCCAGGGGCCGAACCCCTGGGGGCCCCAACACCAGCTCCAGGGGCCCAACCCCTGGGGGTCCCAACACCAGCTCCAGGGGCCCAACCCCTGAGCGCCAGAACCATAGCTCCAGGGGCCTAACCCCTGGGGGCCCCAACACCAGCTCCAGGGGCCCAACCCCTGAGCGCCCGAACCATAGCTCCAGGGGCCTGACCCCCGGGGGCCCCAACCCCAGCTCCAGGGGCCCAACCCCTGGGGGCCCCAACACCAGCACGAGGGTTGCAACCCCTGAGCGCCCGAACCATAGCTCCAGGGGCCTAACCCCTGGGGCCCCCAACACCAGCTCCAGGGGCCCAACCCCTGAGCGCTCGAACAATACCTCCAGGGGCCTAACCCCTGGGGGCCCCAACACCAGCTCCAGGGGCCCAACCCCTGAGTACTCGAACCATAGCTACAGGGGCCTAACCCCTGGGGGCCCCCACCCCAGCTCCAAGGGCCCAACCCCTGAGCGCCCGAACCATAGCTCCAGGGGCCGAACCCCTGGGGGCCCCAACACCAGCTCCAGGGGCCCAGCCCCTGGGGGCCCCAACACCAGTCCAGGGGCCCAACCCCTGAGCGCCCGAAGCATAGCTCGAGGGGCCTAAAACCTCGGGGTCCCAACACCAGGTCCAGGAGCCCAACCCCTGAGAGCCCGAACAATACCTCGAGGGGCCTAACCCCTGTGGGCCCCAACACCAGCTCGAGGGGTCCAACCCCTGAGCGCATGAACCATAGCTGCAGGGGCCTAACCCCTGGGGGACTCCACCCCAGCTCCAACGGCCCAACCCCTGAGCGCCGGAATCGTAGCTCCAGGGGCCTAACCCCTGGGGGCCCCAACCCCAGCCCCAGGAGCCCAAACCCTGGGGGCCCCAACACCAGCTGCAGGGGCCCAAACCCTGAGCGCCCGAACCATAGCTCCAGGGGCCTAACCCCTGGGGCCCCAACACCAGCTCCAGGGTCCCAACCCCTGGGGGACCCAACAAAGGCTCCAGGGGCCTAACCCCTGAGCGCCCGAACCATAGCTCCAGGGGCCTAACCCCTGGGCGACCCAACACCAGCTCCAGGGGCCCAACACCTGAGCGCTCGAAGCATAGCTACAGGGGCCTAACCCCTGGGGGCCCCCACCCCAGCTCCAAGGGCCCAAAACCTGAGCTCCCGTACCATAGCTCCAGGGGCCTAACCCCTGGGGCCCCAACACCAGCGCCAGGGGCCCAAGCATTGGGGGCCCCAACACCAGCTAAAGGGGCCCAACCCCTGAGCGCCTGAACCATAGCTCCAGGGGCCTATCCCCTGGGGGCCCCAACACCAGCTCCAGGGGTGCAACCCCTGAGCGCCCGAACCATAGCTGCAGGGGCATAACCCCTGGGGGCCCCCACCCCAGCTCCAACGGCCCAACCCCTGGGGGCCCCAACACCAGCTCCAGGGGCCCAACCCCTGAGCGCCCGAACCATAGCTCCAGGGGCCTATCCCCAGGGGCCCCAACAACAGCTCCAGGGGCCCAACCCCTGACGGCCCCAACAAAGGCTCCAGGGGCCCAACCCCTCAGCGCCCGAACCATAGCTCCACGGGTGTAACCCCCGGGGGATCCAACCCGAGCTCCAGGGGTCGAACCCGTGGGGGCCCCAACAATAGCTCCAGGGTCCCAACCCCTGAGCGCCCAAACCATAGCTCCAGGGGCCTAACCCCTGGGGCCCCCAACACCAGCTCCAGGGGCCCAACCCCTGAGCGCTCGAACAATACCTCCAGGGGCCTAACCCCTGGGGGCCCCAACACCAGCTCCAGGGGCCCAACCCCTGAGTACTCGAACCATAGCTACAGGGGCGTAACCCCTGGGGGCCCCCACCCCAGCTCCAAGGGCTCAAAACCTGAACGCCCGAACCATAGCTCCAGGGGCCTAACCCCTGGGGCCCCAAGACCAGCTCCAGGGGCCCAGCCCCTGGGGGCCCCAACACCAGTCCAGGGGCCCAACCCCTGAGCGCCCGAAGCATAGCTCGAGGGGCCTAAAACCTCGGGGTCCCAACACCAGGTCCAGGAGCCCAACCCCTGAGAGCCCGAACAATACCTCGAGGGGCCTAACCCCTGTGGGCCCCAACACCAGCTCAAGGGGTCCAACCCCTGAGCGCCCGAACCATAGCTGCAGGGGCCTAACCCCTGGGGGACCCCACCCCAGCTCCAACGGCCCAACCCCTGAGCGCCGGAACCATAGCTCCAGGGGCCTAACCCCTGAGGGCCCCAACCCCAGCCCCAGGAGCCCAAACCCTGGGGGCCCCAACACCAGCTCCAGGGGCCCAAACCCTGAGCGCCCGAACCATAGCTCCAGGGGCCTAACCCCTGGGGCCCCAACACCAGCTCCAGGGTCCCAACCCCTGGGGACCCAACAAAGGCTCCAGGGGCCCAACCCCTGAGCGCCCGAACCATAGCTCCAGGGGCCTAACCCCTGGGCGACCCAACACCAGCTCCAGGGGCCCAACACCTGAGCGCTCGAAGCATAGCTACAGGGGCCTAACCCCTGGGGGCCCCCACCCCAGCTCCAAGGGCCCAAAACCTGAGCTCCCGTACCATAGCTCCAGGGGCCTAACCCCTGGGGCCCCAACACCAGCGCCAGGGGCCCAAGCATTGGGGGCCTCAACACCAGCTAAAGGGGCCCAACCCCTGAGCGCCTGAACCATAGCTCCAGGGGCTTATCCCCTGGGGGCCCCAACACCAGCTCCAGGGGTGCAACCCCTGAGCGCCCGAACCATAGCTGCAGGGGCATAACCCCTGGGGGCCCCCACCCCAGCTCCAACGGCCCAACCCCTGGGGGCCCCAACACCAGCTCCAGGGGCCGAACCCCTGAGCGCCCGAACCATAGCTCCAGGGGCCTATCCCCAGGGGCCCCAACAACAGCTCCAGGGGCCCAAACCCTGACGGCCCCAACAAAGGCTCCAGGGGCCCAACACCTCAGCGCCCGAACCATAGCTCCACGGGTGTAACCCCTGGGGGATCCAACCCGAGCTCCAGGGGTCGAACCCGTGGGGGCCCCAACACCAGCTCCAGGGTCCCAACCCCTGAGCGCCCAAACCATAGCTCCAGGGGCCTAACCCCTGGGGCCCCCAACACCAGCTCCAGGGGCCCAACCCCTGAGCGCTCGAACTATACCTCCAGGGGCCTAACCCCTGGGGGCCCCAACACCAGCTCCAGGGGCCCAACCCCTGAGTACTCGAACCATAGCTACAGGGGCCTAACCCCTGGGGGCCCCCACCCCAGCTCCAAGGGCTCAAAACCTGAACGCCCGAACCATAGCTCCAGGGGCCTAACCCCTGGGGCCCCAAGACCAGCTCCAGGGGCCCAGCCCCTGGGGGCCCCAACACCAGTCCAGGGGCCCAACCCCTGAGCGCCCGAAGCATAGCTCGAGGGGCCTAAAACCTCGGGGTCCCAACACCAGGTCCAGGAGCCCAACCCCTGAGAGCCCGAACAATACCTCGAGGGGCCTAACCCCTGTGGGCCCCAACACCAGCTCGAGGGGTCCAACCCCTGAGCGCCGGAACCATAGCTCCAGGGGCCTAACCCCTGGGGGCCCCAACCCCAGCCCCAGGAGCCCAAACCCTGGGGGCCCCAACACCAGCTCCAGGGGCCCAAACCCTGAGCGCCCGAACCATAGCTCCAGGGGCCTAACCCCTGGGGCCCCAACACCAGCTCCAGGGTCCCAACCCCTGGGGGACCCAACAAAGGCTCCAGGGGCCCAACCCCTGAGCGCCCGAACCATAGCTCCAGGGGCCTAACCCCTGGGCGACCCAACACCAGCTCCAGGGGCCCAACACCTGAGCACTCGAAGCATAGCTACAGGGGCCTAACCCCTGGGGGCCCCCACCCCAGCTCCAAGGGCCCAAAACCTGAGCTCCCGTACCATAGCTCCAGGGGCCTAACCCCTGGGGCCCCAACACCAGTGCCAGGGGCCCAACCATTGGGGGCCCCAACACCAGCTAAAGGGGCCCAACCCCTGAGCGCCTGAACCATAGCTCCAGGGGCCTATCCCCTGGGGGCCCCAACACCATCTCCAGGGGTGCAACCCCTGAGCGCCTGAACCATAGCTGCAGGGGCATAACCCCTGGGGGCCCCCACCCCAGCTCCAACGGCCCAACCCCTGGGGGCCCCAACACCAGCTCCAGGGGCCCAACCCCTGAGCGCCCGAACAATAGCTCCAGGGGCCTAATCCCTGGGGGCCTCAACACCAGCTCCAAGGGCCCAACCCCTGAGCGCCCGAACCATAGCTCCAGGGGCCTAACCCCTGGGGCCCCCCACCCCAGCTACAAGGGCCCAACCCCTTAGCGCCCGAACCATAGCTCCAGGGGCCCAACCCCTGAGCGCCCGAACCATAGCTCCAGGGGCCTAACCCCTGGGGCCCCAACACCAGCTCCAGGTCCCTAACCCCTCGGGGCCCCAACACCAGCTCCAGGGGCCCAACCCCTGAGAGCCCAAAATATATCTCCAGGGGGCTCACCCCTGGGGACCCGAACCCCATCTCCAGGGGCCCAATCCCTGGGGGCCCCAACACCAGCTCCAGGGGCCCAACCCCTGAGCGCTCGAACCATAGCTCCAGGGTCCTAACCCCTGGGGCCCCAACACCAGCGCCAGGGGCCCAACCCCTTGGGGCCCCAAAACCAGCTCCAGGGGCCCTACCCCTGAGCGCCCGAACCATAGCTCCAGGGGCCTAACCCCTGGGGGCCCCAACACCAGGTCCAGGGTACCAACCCCTGAGCGCCCGAACCATAGCTCCAGGGGCCTAATCCCTGGGGGCCTCAACACCAGCTCCAAGGTCCCAACCCCTGAGCGCCCGAACCATAGCTCCAGGGGCCTAACCCCTGGGGGACCCTGTCATAAACAGATAGCTAAGGGTTAATGTCTCTTTCACCTGAAGCACCTGACCAGAGGACCAATCAGGAAACCGGATTTTTTCAACTCTGGGTGGAGGGAAGTTGTGTCTGAGTCTTTTGTCTGTCTGCCTGCTTTCTCTGAGCTTTGGAGAAGTAGTTCTGTTTTCTAGTCTTCTGTTTCTAAGTGTAAGGACAAAGAGATCAGATAGTAAGTTCTATGGTTTTCTTTTCTTTGGTATTTGCATGAATATAAGTGCTGGAGTGCTTTGATTTGTATTCTTTTTGAATAAGGCTGTTTATTCAATATTCTTTTAAGCAATTGACCCTGTATTGTATCATCTTAATACAGAGAGATTATTTGTATGTTTTTTTCTTTCTTTTTTTTATATAAAGCTTTCTTTTAAGACCTGTTGGAGTTTTTCTTTACTTCAGGGAAATTGAGTCTGTACTCACCAGGGAATTGGTGGGAGGAAGAAATCAAGGGGAGATCTGTGGGTTGGATTGCTAGCCTGATTTAGCATTCCCTCTGGGGGAATAGGAAAGTACTTTTGTTTCCAGGACTGGGAACAGAGAGGGGGGAAGGGAAAAAGGATTATTTCCCTTTGTTGTGAGACTCAAGGGATTTGGGTCTGGGGGTCCCCAGGGAAGATTTTTCAGAGGGACCAGAGTGCCCCAAAACACTCTAATTTTTTGGGTGGTGGCAGCAGGTACCAGGTCCAAGCTGGTAACTAAGCTTGGAGGTTTTCATGCTAACCCCCATATTTTGGACGCTAAGGTCCAAATCTGGGACTAAGGTTATGATATGGTGGCAGCGGTGGGATCTAGACAGAATCCAGAAGCCAGTAGGAATATTATATTTTTCTTTTCTCTGCTAAGGGCTTTTTAGCAGAGAGAAACAGTTTGGTTTTAAAAGGGAACCAGAGAGAATTTTTTTTTCTGCTCTCTCTGGCAGTTTGTGGCTTGCATGTTAAGCAAGAAGCCATTACCAGACTGTTAAGGGTCTTTTGTCATGCAATAGCCCTCCAGTACCAGCACTATATGCATGCAAATAAAGTGGTTTTTCTGGTTTCCTTTCATTGAACATTAGCTAGAGAGAGAAAAGGAAAAAAGCACTGTTGCTAGGCAGACTTCAGGAGGCAACAGAACCTGCAGTTCAGAAGATAAACACCGGAGGGCACCCCAACACAAGAAAACAGGAATCATGACTTCTAAGGCAAAAATTGAGGCCGAAGAGCAATTCAAAGAAGCTGAACACAGGCGACAAATAGAGATGAAAGAAAAGGAAGAAAGCATCAAACTGGCAGCCTTCCAAAGAGAACAGGCAGCCCAAGAGGCAGCACACAAAAGAAAACTAGAAGAAGAAGAGGTGGCCTACCGAAGGAAACAAGCAGAAGAAGAGGCGGCCCACCGCCGAGACATGGGAAAACACCAAAAAGAAATGGAAAAACACCAAAAGGAAATGGAAAAACACCAAAAGGAAATGAAAAAACAACAAAAAGAAATGGAAAAACAACAAAAAGAGAATGAAGAGAAGGAAAAACAGAGAAAACATGAACTGGAGTTGGCAAAAGCTGGGCTGCATGTGCCAGCCAACCCTAACAACCCGGCGCCAATTATTGCTCCACAGCACAGGAAATTTCCCACCTACAAGGCAGGTGATGACACCGAGGCCTTCTTGGAAAATTTTGAAAGAGCCTGTCTTGGGTACAACATCCCCGAAGACCAGTACATGGTAGAATTGAGGTCACAGCTCAGTGGACCTTTAGCAGAGGTGGCAGCTGAAATGCCTAAGCAGCAAATGAATGACTATAAACTTTTTCAAACCAAGGCCAGATACAGAATGGGGATAACCCCAGATCATGCCCGTCGGCGCTTCAGAACCCAAAAGTGGAAACCAGAGGTGTCATTTCCCAAACACGCCTACTACATTGCAAAAAACTATGAGGCCTGGATAACAGGAAACAACGTTCAAACCTTGGAAGAACTGCACCTCCTCATACAAATGGAGCAGTTCTTGGACGGTGTTCCTGAAGACATCACACGGTACATACAAGATGGAAATCCCAAAGATATCGCTGAGGCGGGGGAGATTGGAGCCAAATGGATGGAACTGGCAGAAAGCAAGAAAGCTACTGTCAAGGGGAACGATTACCCCAGGGGGCACACAGACCATAAACCCTACAACCGAGGACAGCCAAAGACCCCACATACCACCCAAGTAAAGCCACAGATACCCTACCCTTCAACCTCACCAGTCTCCAGTAACTCACCTCGGCCCAGTGACCCATCAGATGGAAGATGCTTTAAGTGTAATGAACTGGGACATATCAAGGCCAAGTGTCCCAAGAACACCATGCGAGTGCAATTCATTACACCACCATCACACCCAAGATCCCCAGGCCCGGATGCCTCTCAAATACCCTTGGAGCGAAGGGAAAATTTGAGAGTGGGCGGAAAGAAGGTTACTGCGTGGAGAGACACGGGGGCACAAGTGTCAGCTATCCACCAATCCTTCGTTGACCCCAAATTCATCAACCCAAAGGCCAAAGTTACAATTTACCCCTTCATGTCACAAGCTGTAGACTTGCCTACAGCTCAACTGCCTGTCCAGTACAAAGGCTGGTCAGGAATGTGGACTTTTGCAGTCTATGACAATTATCCTATCCCCATGCTACTGGGGGAAGACTTGGCCAACCAGGTGAGGCGGGCCAAGAGAGTGGGAATGGTTACACGTAGCCAAACCAGGCAAGCTTCCAGACCCATTCCTGTTCCTGAGCCGTCCACAGAGGCCCCGTCTGTGTTACCAGAGACCCAGACAGAGGTAGTGGACCCGGATTCCATGCCAACCACTGAAACAGCCACAGCACCTCCAGTCCCAGGCCCGGAACTGGAACAGCAACCAGCACCAGCAAGTGCAACCACATCTTCAAACTCAACGCCAGAGGGCGCCAGCGAGCCAGAACTGGCAGAAGCAAAAGACAGCCATACCCAAAAGGCTCAGCCAGAGCCTGAAATGCCCTCAGGTGCACCAGCGGAGAGCGGTTCACCAGCAACGGAAACAACCCCATCACCTACAGCGCTTCCAGAGGGACCAAGCCCAAGTCCACAGTCTGAGGAAGAACTGGTGACCCCAGCCTCAAGGGAACAGTTCCAGACTGAGCAGGAAGCAGATGACAGCCTTCAGAAAGCTTGGGCAGCGGCACGGAGCACCCCACCGCCTCTCAGCTCTTCTAATCGATCCCGGTTTGTTATAGACCAAGGACTTTTGTACAAGAAAATTCTTTCTGGTGGACACCGGGAAGAATGGCAGCCGCAAAAACAGTTGGTGGTTCCAACTAAGTACCGGGGGAAGCTCTTAAGCTTAGCCCATGATCATCCCAGTGGCCATGCTGGGGTGAACAGAACCAAGGACCGGTTGGGGAAGTCCTTC
Organism: Gopherus flavomarginatus; assembly: GCF_025201925.1. Lineage (NCBI taxonomy): Eukaryota > Metazoa > Chordata > Testudines > Testudinidae > Gopherus > Gopherus flavomarginatus. The sequence continues at coordinate 14,112 of NW_026114900.1, read as the reverse complement.
CACTGGGAGGGGATGGGCAAGGACGTTGCCAAGTATGTCCGGTCTTGTGAGGTATGCCAAAGAGTGGGTAAGCCTCAAGACCAGGTCAAGGCCCCTCTCCAGCCACTCCCCATAATTGAGGTCCCATTTCAGCGAGTAGCTGTGGATATTCTGGGCCCTTTCCCAAAAAAGACGCCCAGAGGAAAGCAGTACGTACTGACTTTAGTGGACTTTGCTACCCGATGGCCGGAAGCAGTAGCTCTAGGCAACACCAGGGCTAACACTGTGTGCCTGGCCCTAACAGACATCTTTGCCAGGGTAGGTTGGCCCTCTGACATCCTTACAGATTCAGGGTCTAATTTCCTGGCAGGGACCATGGAAAAACTGTGGGAAACTCATGGGGTGAATCACTTGGTTGCCACCCCATACCACCATCAAACCAATGGCCTGGTGGAAAGGTTCAATGGAACTTTGGGGGCCATGATACGAAAATTCATCAACGAATTCTCCAATAATTGGGACCTAGTGTTGCAGCAGTTGCTGTTTGCCTACAGGGCTGTACCACATCCCAGTTTAGGGTTTTCACCATTTGAACTTGTGTATGGTCACGAGGTTAAGGGGCCATTACAGTTGGTAAAGCAGCAATGGGAGGGGTTTACGCCTTCTCCAGGAACTAACATTCTGGACTTTGTAAGCAACCTACAAAGCACCCTCCGACACTCTTTAGCCCTTGCTAGAGAGAACCTAAAGGATGCTCAAGAAGAGCAAAAGGCCTGGTATGACAGACATGCCAGAGATCGGTCCTTCAAGGTAGGAGACCAGGTTATGGTCTTGAAGGCGCAACAGGCCCATAAGATGGAAGCATCATGGGAAGGGCCATTCACGGTCCAAGAGCGCCTGGGAGCTGTAAACTACCTCATAGCATTTCCCAATTCCTCACTAAAGCCTAAAGTGTACCATGTTAATTCTCTCAAGCCTTTCTATTCCAGAGACTTACAGGTTTGTCAGTTTACAGTCCAGGGAGAGGATGCTGAGTGGCCTGACGGTGTCTACTACGACGGGAAAAAAGACGGTGGCGTGGAAGAGGTGAACCTCTCAACCACCCTGGAACGTCTGCAGCGGCAACAAATCAAGGAGCTGTGCACTAGCTTCGCCCCATTGTTCTCAGCCACCCCAGGACGGACTGAACGGGCATACCACTCCATTGATACAGGTAATGCTCACCCAATCAGAACCCCACCCTACCGAGTGTCTCCTCACGCCCAAGCCGCTATAGAACGGGAGATCCAGAACATGCTACAAATGGGTATAATCCGCCCATCTTCCAGTGCATGGGCATCTCCAGTGGTTCTGGTACCCAAACCAGATGGGGAAATACGCTTTTGCGTGGACTACCGTAAGCTAAATGCTGTAACTCGTCCGGACAACTATCCAATGCCACGCACTGATGAGCTATTGGAGAAGTTGGGACGTGCCCAGTTCATCTCTACAATAGACTTAACCAAGGGGTACTGGCAAGTACCGCTAGATGAACCTGCCAAGGAGAGGTCAGCATTCGTCACCCATGCGGGGGTGTATGAATTCAATGTCCTTCCTTTCGGCCTTCGAAATGCACCCGCCACCTTCCAGAGGCTGGTAGATGGTCTACTAGCTGGACTGGGAGAATTTGCAGTTGCCTACCTCGATGATGTGGCCATTTTTTCGGACTCCTGGCCCGAACACCTACTACACCTGGAAAAGGTCTTTGAGCGCATCAGGCAGGCAGGACTAACTGTTAAGGCCAAAAAGTGTCAAATAGGCCAAAACAGAGTGACTTACCTGGGGCACCAGGTGGGTCGAGGAACCATAAACCCCCTACAGGCCAAGGTGGATGCTATCCAAAAGTGGCCTGTCCCACGGTCCAAGAAGCAGGTCCAATCCTTCTTAGGCTTGGCCGGATACTACAGGCGATTTGTACCCCACTACAGCCAAATCGCTGCCCCACTGACCGACCTGACCAAAAAGACCCAGCCAAATGCAGTTAAGTGGACTGATGAGTGTCAAAAGGCCTTTACCCAACTTAAGGCAACGCTCATGTCTGACCCTGTGCTCAGGGCCCCGGACTTTGACAAGCCATTCCTAGTAACCACGGATGCATCTGAGCGTGGTATAGGAGCAGTGCTCATGCAGGAAGCAACAGATCACAACTTCCATCCTGTCGTGTTTCTCAGTAAGAAACTGTCTGAGAGGGAAAGTCACTGGTCAGTCAGTGAAAAGGAATGCTATGCCATTGTGTACGCCCTGGAAAAGCTACGCCCATATGTTTGGGGACGGCGGTTCCAACTACAAACTGACCATGCTGCACTAAAGTGGCTTCATACTGCCAAAGGGAACAACAAAAAACTTCTTCGTTGGAGTTTAGCTCTCCAAGATTTTGATTTTGAAATTCAACACATCACAGGAGCTTCTAATAAAGTTGCTGATGCACTCTCCTGTGAGAGTTTCCCAGAATTCAGTAGTTAAAAAGTGTTCTTAAAATGTAGAAGTCTGTTAGTTATATACTTAGGAGTATATGTAAAGGTGTATGTGTTGTATTAATCTGTTTATTTTCAAGTTCTAGAAGGAAATCGCCGCCAGTGAGCTTCCCCACTGTCTGCAATTTGGGGGGCGTGTCATAAACAGATAGCTAAGGGTTAATGTCTCTTTCACCTGAAGCACCTGACCAGAGGACCAATCAGGAAACCGGATTTTTTCAACTTTGGGTGGAGGGAATTGAGTGTCTAAGGTCTTTGTTTTCTGGCTGCCTGCTTTCTCTGAGCTTTGGAGAAGTAGTTCTATTTTCTAGTCTTCTGTTTCCAAGTGTAAGGACAAAGAGATCAGATAGTAAGTTATATGGTTTCTTTTCTTTGGTATTTGCATGAATATAAGTGCTGGAGTGCTTTGATTTGTATTCTTTTGGAATAAGGCTGTTTATTCAATATTCTTTTAAGCAATTGACCCTGTGTTGTATCATCTAATACAGAGAGAACATTTGTACTTATTTTTCTTTCTTTTTATATAAAGCTTTCTTTTAAGACCTGTTGGAGTTTTTCTTTACTTCAGGGAAATTGAGTCTGTACTCACCAGGGAATTGGTGGGAGGAAGAAATCAAGGGGAGATTTGTGTGTTGGATCGCTAGCCTGATTTTGCATTCCCTCTGGGGGAATAGGAAAGTACTTTTTGTTTCCAGGATTGGGAACAGAGAGGGAGATTCACTCTGTTTGGATTCACAGAACTTGTGTCTGTGCATCTCTCCAGGAGCACCTGGAGGGGGGAAGGGAAAAAGGATTATTTCCCTTTGTTGTGAGACTCAAGGGATTTGGGTCTTGGGGTCCCCAGGAAAGGTTTTTCAGGGGGACCAGAGTGCCCCAAAACACTCTAATTTTTTGGGTGGTGGCAGCAGGTACCAGCTCCAAGCTGGTAACTAAGCTTGGAGGTTTTCATGCTAACCCCCATATTTTGGACGCTAAGGTCCAAATCTGGGACTAAGGTTATTACAGGGACCCCCAGGGGTTAGGCCTCTCGAGCTATGGTTCGGGCTCTCAGGGGATGGGACCTTGGAGCTGGTGTTGAGGCCCCCAGGGATTAGGCCCCTGGAGCTATGGTTCGGGCGCTCATGGGTTGGGCTCCTGGAGCTGGTGTGATGGCCCGCAGGGGTTGGACCCCTGGAGCTGTGGTTGGGGCCCCCGGGGGTTAGGCCCCTGGAGCTATGGTTCGGGCGCTCAGGGGTTGGGCCCCTGGAGCTCGGGTTGGAGCCCACGGGGGTTAGATCTCTGGAGCTATGTTTCGGGCGCTGAGGGTTTGGACCCCTGGAGTCTTTGTTGGGGCCCCCAGGGTTTGGGCGCCTGGAGCTGGTGTTGGGGCCCCAGGGGTCAGGCCCCTGGAGCTATGGTTCGGGCGCTCAGGGGTTGGGCCCCTGGAGCTGGTGTTGGGGCCCCCAGGGGTTGGGCTCCTGGGGCTAGGGTTGGGGCCCCCAGGGGTTAGGCCCCTGGAGCTATGGTTCCGGCACTCAGGGGTTGGGCCGTTGGAGCTGGGGTGGGGGCCCCCAGGGGTTAGGCCCCTGCAGCTATGGTTCGGGCGCTCAGGGGTTGGACCCCTGGAGCTGGTGTTCGGCCCACAGGGGTTAGGCCCCTGGAGGTACTGTTCGGGCGGTCAGGGGTTGGGCCCCTGGAGCTGGTGTTGGGGCCCCGAGGGGTTAGGCCCCTCGAGCTATGCTTCGGGCGCTCAGGGGTTGGGCCCCTGGACTGGTGTTGGGGCCCCCAGGGGCTGGGCCCCTGGAGCTGGTGTTGGGGCCCCAGAGGTTAGGTCCCTGGAGCTATGGTTCGGGTGCTCAGCGGTTGGGCCCCTGGAGCTGGTGTTGGGGCTGTCAGGGGTTGGGCCCCTGGATCTATGGTTCGGGCTCTCAGGGGTTGAGCCCCTGGAGCTGGTGTTGGGGCCTTCAGGGGTTGGGCCCCTGGAGCTATGGTTCGGGCGGTCAGGATTTGGGCCCCTGGAGCTGGTGTTGGGGCCCGAAGGGGTTGGGCCCCTGGCGCTGGTGTTGGGGCCCCAGGGGTTAGGCCCCTGGAGCTATGGCTCGGGCGCTCAGATTTTGGGTCCTTGGAGCTGGGGTGGGGGCCCCCAGGGGTTAGGCCCCTGTAGCTATGGTTTGAGCGCTCAGGGGTTGGGCCCCTGGAGCTGGTGTTGGGGCCCCCAGGGGTTAGGCCCCTGGAGGTATTGTTCGAGCGGTGAGGGGTTGGGCCCCTGGAGCTGGTGTTGGGGCCCCCAGGGGTTAGGCCCCTGGAGCTATGGTTCGGGCGCTCAGGTGTTCGGCCCCTGGAGCTGGTGTTAGGGCCCCCAGGGGTTGGACCCCTGGAGCTGGTGTTGGGGCCCCAGGGGTTAGGTCCCTGGAGCTATGGTTCGGGCGCTCAGGGGTTGGGCCCCTGGAGCTCTTGTTGGGGCCCCCAGTGGTTGTTCCCCTGGAGCTGGTGTTGGGGCCCCAGGGGTTAGGTCCCTGGAGCTATGGTTCGGGCGCTCAGGGTTTGGGCCCCTGGAGGTATGGTTCGGGCGCTCAGGGGTTTGGCCCCTGCAGCTGGGGTTGGGGCCCCCGGGGGTTAGGCCCCTGGAGCTATGGTTCGGGCACTCAGGGGTTGGGCCCCTGGAGCTGGTGTTGGGGCCCCCAGGGGTTGGGCCCCTGGAGCTGGTTTTGGGTCCCCAGGGATTAGGCCCCTGGAGTTATGGTTCAGGCGCTCAGGGGTTGGGCCCCTAAAGCGGTGGTTCGGGTGCTCAGGGGTTGGGCCCCTGGAGCTGGGGTTGGGGCCCCCAGGGGTTAGGCCCCTGGAGCTATGGTTCGGGCGCTTAGGGTTTGGGCCGTTGGAGCTGGGGTGGGGGCCCCCAGGGGTTAGGCCCCTGCAGCTATGGTTCGGTCTCTCAGGGGATGGACCCCTGGAGCGGGGAATGGAGCCCCCGGGGGTTAGACCCTTGGAGCTATGGTTCGGGCGCTCAGGGGTTGCTCCCCTGGAGCTATAGTTCGGGCGCTCAGGGGTTGTCCCCCTGGAGGTGGGGTAGAGGGCCCCAGGGGTTGGGCCCCTGGAGCTGGGGTAGGGGCCCCCGGGGGTTAGACCCCTGGAGCTATGGTTCGGGCACTCAGGGGTTGGGCCCGAGGAGCTGGTGTTTGGGCGCCCAGGGGTTAGGCCCCTGGAGGTATTGTTCGGGCGCTCAGGGGTTGGGTCCTTGGAGCTGGTGTTGGGCCCCCAGGGGTTAGGCCTCTGGAGGTATCGTTCGGGCGCTCAGGGGTTGGGCCCTTGGAGCTGGTTTTGGGGCCCCCAGGGATTAGGACCCTGGAGCTATGGATCGGGCGCTCAGGGGTTGGGCCCCTGGAGCTATGGTTCCGGCACTCAGGGGTTGGGCCGTTGGAGCTGGGGTGGGGGCCCCCAGGGGTTAGGCCCCTGCAGCTATGGTTCGGGCGCTCAGGGGTTGGACCCCTGGAGCTGGTGTTCGGCCCACAGGGGTTAGGCCCCTGGAGGTACTGTTCGGGCGGTCAGGGGTTGGGCCCCTGGAGCTGGTGTTGGGGCCCCGAGGGGTTAGGCCCCTCGAGCTATGCTTCGGGCGCTCAGGGGTTGGGCCCCTGGACTGGTGTTGGGGCCCCCAGGGGCTGGGCCCCTGGAGCTGGTGTTGGGGCCCCAGAGGTTAGGTCCCTGGAGCTATGGTTCGGGTGCTCAGCGGTTGGGCCCCTGGAGCTGGTGTTGGGGCTGTCAGGGGTTGGGCCCCTGGATCTATGGTTCGGGCTCTCAGGGGTTGAGCCCCTGGAGCTGGTGTTGGGGCCTTCAGGGGTTGGGCCCCTGGAGCTATGGTTCGGGCGGTCAGGATTTGGGCCCCTGGAGCTGGTGTTGGGGCCCCAAGGGGTTGGGCCCCTGGCGCTGGTGTTGGGGCCCCAGGGGTTAGGCCCCTGGAGCTATGGCTCGGGCGCTCAGATTTTGGGTCCTTGGAGCTGGGGTGGGGGCCCCCAGGGGTTAGGCCCCTGTAGCTATGGTTTGAGCGCTCAGGGGTTGGGCCCCTGGAGCTGGTGTTGGGGCCCCCAGGGGTTAGGCCCCTGGAGGTATTGTTCGAGCGGTGAGGGGTTGGGCCCCTGGAGCTGGTGTTGGGGCCCCCAGGGGTTAGGCCCCTGGAGCTATGGTTCGGGCGCTCAGGTGTTGGGCCCCTGGAGCTGGTGTTAGGGCCCCCAGGGGTTGGACCCCTGGAGCTGGTGTTGGGGCCCCAGGGGCTAGGCTCCTGGAGCTATGGTTCGGGCGCTCAGGGGTTGGGCCCCTGGAGCTCTTGTTGGGGCCCCCAGGGGTTGTTCCCCTGGAGCTGGTGTTGGGGCCCCAGGGGTTAGGTCCCTGGAGCTATGGTTCGGGCGCTCAGGGGTTGGGCCCCTGGAGGTATGGTTCGGGCGCTCAGGGGTTTGGCCCCTGCAGCTGGGGTTGGGGCCCCCGGGGGTTAGGCCCCTGGAGCTATGGTTCGGGCACTCAGGGGTTGGGCCCCTGGAGCTGGTGTTGGGGCCCCCAGGGGTTGGGCCCCTGGAGCTGGTTTTGGGTCCCCAGGGATTAGGCCCCTGGAGCTATGGTTCAGGCGCTCAGGGGTTGGGCCCCTAAAGCGGTGGTTCGGGTGCTCAGGGGTTGGGCCCCTGGAGCTGGGGTTGGGGCCCCCAGGGGTTAGGCCCCTGGAGCTATGGTTCGGGCGCTTAGGGTTTGGGCCGTTGGAGCTGGGGTGGGGGCCCCCAGGGGTTAGGCCCCTGCAGCTATGGTTCGGTCTCTCAGGGGATGGACCCCTGGAGCGGGGGATGGAGCCCCCGGGGGTTAGACCCTTGGAGCTATGGTTCGGGCGCTCAGGGGTTGCTCCCCTGGAGCTATAGTTCGGGCGCTCAGGGGTTGTCCCCCTGGAGGTGGGGTAGAGGGCCCCAGGGGTTGGGCCCCTGGAGCTGGGGTAGGGGCCCCCGGGGGTTAGGCCCCTGGAGCTATGGTTCGGGCACTCAGGGGTTGGGCCCGAGGAGCTGGTGTTTGGGCGCCCAGGGGTTAGGCCCCTGGAGGTATTGTTCGGGCGCTCAGGGGTTGGGTCCTTGGAGCTGGTGTTGGGCCCCCAGGGGTTAGCCCTCTGGAGGTATCGTTCGGGCGCTCAGGGGTTGGGCCCTTGGAGCTGGTTTTGGGGCCCCCAGGGATTAGGACCCTGGAGCTATGGATCGGGCGCTCAGGGGTTGGGCCCCTGGAGCTATGGTTCGGGCGCTCAGGGGTTGGGCTCCTGGAGCTGGTGTTGGGGTCCGCAGGGGTTGGGTCCCTGGAGCTGGTGTTAGAGCCCCCAGGGGTTGGGCCCCTGGAGCTGGGGTTGGGGCCCCCAGGGGTTAGGCCCCTGGAGCTATGGTTCGGGCGCTCAGGGGTTGGGCCCCTGGAGCTGGTGTTGGGACCCCCAGGGGTTGGGCACCTGGAGCTGGTGTTGGGGCCCCAGGGGTTGGACCCCTGCAGCTGGGGTTTGGGTCCCCATTGGTTAGGCCCCTGGAGATATGGTTCGGGCTCTCAGGGGTTGGGCCCCTGGAGCTGGTGTTGGGGCCCCGAGGGGTTAGGGCCCCGGAGCTGGTGTTTGGACCCGAGGGGTTAGGCCCCTGGAGCTATGGTTCGGGCGCTCAGGGGTTGGGCCCCTGGAGCTATGGTTCGGGCGCACAGGGGTTGGGCCCTTGGAGCTGGGCTGGGGGCCCCCAGGGGTTAGGCCCCTGGACTATGGTTCCAGCGCTCAGGGGTTGGGCCGTTGGAGCTGGGGTGGGGTCCCCCAGGGGTTAGGCCCCTGCAGCTATGGTTCGGGCGCTCAGGGGTTGGGCCCCTGGAGCTGGTGTTGGGGCCCCGAGGTTTTAGGCCCCTCGAGCTATGCTTCGGGCGCTCAGGGGTTGGGCCCCTGGACTGGTGTTGGGGCCCCCAGGGGCTGGGCCCCTGGAGCTGGTGTTGGGGCCCCAGGGGCTAGGCCCCTGGATCTATGGTTCGGGCGTTCAGGGGTTGGGCCCCTGGAGCTGGTGTTGGGGCCCTCAGGGGTTGGGCCCCTGGCGCTCGTGTTTGGGCCCCAGGAGTTAGGCCCCTAGAGCTATGGTTTGAGTGTTCAGGTTTTGGGCCCTTGGAGCTGGGGTGGGGGCCCCCAGGGGTTAGGCCCCTGGAGGTATTGTTCGAGCGCTCAGTGATTGGGCCCCTGGAGCTGGTGTTGGGGCCCCCAGGGGTTAGGCCCCTGGAGGTATTGTTCGAGCGCTCAGTGGTTGGGCCCCTGGAGCTGGTGTTGGGGCCCCCAGGGGTAAGGCCCCTGGAGGTATTGTTCGAGCGCTCAGTGGTTGGGCCCCTGGAGCTGGTGTTGGGTCCCCCAGGGGTTAGGCCCCTGGAGCTATGGTTCGGGCGCTCAGGGGTTGCAACCCTGGAGCTGGTGTTGGGGCCCCCAGGGGTTGGGCCCCTGGAGCTGGTGTTGGGGCCCCGAGGGGTTAGGGCCCTGGAGCTGGTGTTGGGGCCCGAGGGGTTAGGCCCCTGGAGCTATGGTTCGGGCGCTCAGGGGTTGGGCCTCTGGAGCTATGGTTCGGGCGCTCAGGGTTTGGGCCCTTGAAGCTGGGGTGGGGGCCCCTAGGGGTTAGGCCCCTGGAGCTATGGTTCGGGCGCTCAGGGGTTGGGCCCTTGGAGCTGGTGTTGAGGCCCCCAGGGATTAGGCCCCTGGAACTATGGTTCGGGCTCTTAGGGGTTGGGCTCCTGGAGCTGGTGTTGGGGCCCCCAGGGGTTAGACCCCTGGAGCTGTGCTTGGGGCCCCCGCGGGTTAGGCCCCTGGAGCTATGGTTCGGGCGCTCAGGGGTTGGGCCCCTGGAGCTGGTGTTGGGGCCCCGAGGGGTAAGGCCCCTCGAGCTATGCTTCGGGCGCTCAGGGGTTGGGCCCCTGGACTGGTGTTGGGGACCCCAGGAGCTGGGCCCCTGGAGCTGCTGTTGGGGCCCCAGAGGTTAGGCCCCTGGAGCTATGGTTCGGGCGCTCAGGGGTTGGGCCCCTGGCGCTGGTGTTGGGACCCCAGGGGTTAGGCCCCTGGAGCTATGGCTCGGGCGCTCAGGGGTTGGGCCCCTGGAGCTGGTGTTGGGGCCCCCAGGGGTTAGGCCCCTGGAGGTATTGTTCGAGCGCTCAGGGGTTGGGCCCCTGGAGCTGGTGTTGGGGCCCCCAGGGGTTGGGCCCCCGTAGCTGCTGTTGGGGCCCCCAGGGGTTGGGCCCCTGGAGCTGGGGTTCGGACCCCCAGGGGTTAGGCCCCTGGAGATATGGTTCGGGCGCTCAGGTGTTGGGCCCCTGGAGCTATGGTTCGGGCTCTCAGGGGTTGGGCCCCTGGAGCTGGGGTCGAGGGCCCCAGGGTTTGGGCCCCTGGAGCTGGTCTAGTGGCCCCCAGGGTTTAGGGCCCTGGAGCTATAGTTCGGGCGCTCAGGGGTTGGGCCTCTGGAGCTGGTGTTGGGGCCCCCAGGGGTTAGGCCCCTGGAGGTATCGTTCGGGTGCTCAGGGGTTGGGTCCTTGGAGCTGGTTTTGGGCCCCCAGGGATTAGGCCCCTGGAGCTATGGTTCGGGCGCTCAGGGGCTGGGCCCCTGGAGCTGGTGTTATTGCCCCCAGAGGTTGGACCCCTGGAGCTGGTGTTGGGGCCCCAGGGGCTAGGCCCCTGGAGCTATGGTTCGGGCGCTCAGGGGTTAGGCCCCTGGAGCTCTTGTTGGGGCCCGCAGGGGTTGGGCCCCTGTAGCTGGGGTTGGGGCCCCCGGGGGTTAGGCCCCTGGAGCTATGGTTCGGGCGCTCAGGGGTTTTGCCCCTGGAGCTGGTGTTGGGGCCCCCAGGGGTTGGGCCTCTGGAGCTGGTGTTGGGTCCCCAGGGATTAGGCCCCTGGAGCTATGGCTCGGGCGCTCAGGGGTTGGGCCCCTGGAGCTGGTGTTGGGGCCCCCAGGGGTTAGGCCCCTGGAGGTATTGTTCGAGCGCTCACGGGTTGGGCCCCTGGAGCTGGTGTTGGGGCCCCCAGGGGTTGGGCCTCTGGAGCTGGTGTTGGGTCCCCAGGGATTAGGCCCCTGGAGCTATGGTTCGGGCAATCAGGGGTTGGACCCCTGGAGCGGGGGATGGAGCCCCCGGGGGTTAGACCCCTGGAACTATGGTTCGGGGGCTCAGGGGTTGCTCCCCTGGAGCTATAGTTCGGGCGCTCAGGGGTTGGGCCCCTGGAGCTGGGGTCGAGGGCCCTAGGGGTTGGGCCCCTGGAGCTGGGGAAGGGGCCCCCGGGGTTTAGGCCCCTGGAGCTATGGTTCGGGCACTCAGGGGTAGGGCCCGAGGAGCTGGTGTTTGGGCGCCCAGGGGTTAGGCCCCTGGAGGTATTGTTCGGGTGCTCAGGGGTTGGGTCCTTGGAGCTGGTGTTGGGCCCCCAGGGGTTAGGCCCCTGGAGGTATCGTTCGGGCGCTCAGGGGTTGGGCCCTTGGAGCTGCTTTTTGGGGCCCCCAGGGATTAGGACCCTGGAGCTATGGTTCGGGCGCTCAGGGGTTGGGCCCCTGGAGCTGGCGTGGAGGCCCCAAGGGTTTAGGCCCCTGGAGCTATGGTTCGGGCGCTCAGGGGTCAGGCCCTTGGAGCTGGCGTGGGGGCCCCAAGGGTTTAGGCCCCTGGAGCTATGGTTCGAGGCTCAGCGGTTGGGCCCTTGGAGCTTGTGTTGAGTCCCCCATGTACTAGGCCCCTGGACCTATGGTTCAGGCGCTCAGGGGTGGGGCCCCTGGAGCTGGTGTTGGGGCCCCCAGGGGTTGGGCCCCTGGAGCTGGTGTTGGGGCCCCCAGGGGTTGGGCCCCTGGAGCTGGGGTTCGGGTCCCCAGGGGTTAGGGCCCTGGAGATATGGTTCGGGCTCTCAGGGGTTGGGCCCCTGGAGCTGGTGATGGGGCCCCGGGGGTTAGGGCCCTGGAGCTGTTGTTGGGACTCGAGGGGTTAGGCCCCTGGAGCTATGGTTGGGGCGCTCAGGGGTTGGGCCCCTGGAGCTATGGTTCGGGCCCTCAGGGGTAGGGCCCTTGGAGCTGGGGTGGGGGCCCCCAAGGGTTAGGCCCCTGGAGCTATGGTTCGGGCGCTCAGGGGTTGGGCCCTTGGAGCATGTGTTGAGGCCCCCAGGGATAACGCCCCTGGAGCTATGGTTCGGGCTGTCAGGGGTTGGGCTCCTGTAGTTGGTGTTGGGGCCCGCAGGGGTTCGGCCCCTGGAGCTCGGGTTGGAGCCCACGGGGGTTAGATCTCTGGAACTATGGTTCGGGCCCTGAGGGGTTGGGCCCCTGGAGCCTTTGTTGGGGCCCCCAGGGGTTGGGCCCCTGGAGCTGGTGTTGGGGCCCCAGGGGTTAGGCCCCTGGAGCTATGGTTCGGGCGCTCAGGGGTTTTGCCCCTGGAGCTGGTGTTGGGGCCCCCAGGGGTTGGGCTCCTGTGGCTTTTGTTGGGGCCCGCAGGACTTAGGACCCTGGAGCTATGGTTTCGGCGCTCAGGGGTTGGGCCGTTGGAGCTGGGGTGGGGGCCCCCAGGGATTAGCCCCCTGCAGCTATGGTTCGGGCATTCAGGGGTTGGGCCCCTGGACTGGAGTTGGGGCCCCCAGGGGCTGGGCCCCTGGAGCTGTTGTTGGGGCCCCAGGGGTTAGTTCCCTGGAGCTATGGTTCGGGCGCTCAGGGGTTGGGCCTCTGGAGCTGGTGTTGGGGCTGTCAGGGGTTGGGCCCCTGGAGCTATGGTTCGGGCTCTCAGGGGTTGGGCCCCTGGACCTGGTGTTGGGACCTTCAGGGGTTGGGCCCCTGGAGCTATGGTTCGGGCGGTCAGGGGTTGGGCCCCTGGAGCTGGTGTTGGGGCCCCAAGGGGTTGGGCCCCTGGCGCTGGTGTTGGGGCCCCAGGGGTTAGGCCCCTGGAGCTATGGTTCGGGCGCTCAGGTTTTGGGCCCTTGGAGCTGGGGTGGGGGCCCCCAGGGGTTAGGCCCCTGTAGCTATGGTTCGAGCGCTCAGGGGTTAGGCCCCTGGAGCTGGTGTTGGGTCCCCCAGGGGTTAGACCCCTGGAGGTATTGTTCGAGCGCTCAGGGGCTGGGCCCCTGGAGCTGGTGTTGGGGCCCCCAGGGGTTAGGCCCCTGGAGCTATGGTTCGGGCGCTCATTGGTTGGGCCCCTGGAGCTGGTGTTGGGGCCCCCAGGGGTTGGGCCTTCGTAGCTGGTGTTGGGGCCCCCAGGGGTTAGGCCCCTGGAGATATAGTTCGGGCGCTCAGGTGTTGGGCCCCTGGAGCTATGGTTCGGGCGCTCAGGGGTGGGCCCCTGGAGCCGGGGTCGAGGGCCCCAGGGGTTGGGCCCCTGGAGCTGGGGTGGTGGCCCCCAGGGTTTAGGGCCCTGGAGCTATAGTTCGGGCGCTCAGGGGTTGGGCCCCTGGAGCTGGTGTTGGGGCCCCCAGGGATTAGGCCCCTGGAGGTATCGTTCGGGCACTCAGGGGTTGGGCCCTTGGAGCTGGTTTTGGGGCCCCCAGGGATTAGGCTCCTGGAGCTATGGTTCAGGCGCTCAGGGGTTGGACCCCTGGACCTATGGTTCGGGCGCTCAGGGGTTTGGCCCCTGCAGCTGGGGTTGGGGCCCCCGGGGGTTAGGCACCTGGAGCTATGGTTCGGGCGCTGAGGGGTTGGGCCCCTGGAGCTGGTGTTGGGGCCCCCAGGGGTTGGGCCCCTGGAGCTGGTGTTGGGTCCCCAGGGATTAGGCCCCTGGAGCTATGGTTCGGGCGCTCAGGGGTTGCTCCCCTGGAGCTATAGTTCGGGCGCTCAGGGGTTGGGCCCCTGGAGCTGGTGTTGGGGCCCCCAGGGGTTGGGCCCCTGGAGCTGGGGTTGGGGCCCCTAGGGGTTAGGCCCCTGGAGCTATGGTTCGGGCGCTCAAGGGTTGGGCCCCTTGAGCTGGTATTGGGGCCCCCAGGGGTTGGGCCCTTGGAGCTCGTGTTGGGGCCCCAGGGGTTATGTCTTTGGAGCTATGGTTCGGGCGCTCAGGGTTTGGGCCCCTGGAGCTGGTGGTGGGGCCCCCAGGGTTTGGGCCCCTGGAGCTGGTGTTGGGGCCCCAAGGGTTTGGGCCCCTGGAGCTGGTGTTGGGGCCCCAGGGGTTAGGCTCCTGGAGCTATGGTTCGGGCGCTTAGGGGTTGGGCCACTGGAGCTATGGTTCGGGCGCTCAGGGGTTGGGCCCCTGGAGCTGGTGTTGGGGCCCCAGGGGCTGGGCCCCTGGAGCTGGTGTTGGGGCCCCAGGGGTTAGGCCCCTGGAGCTATGGTTCGGGCGCTCAGGGTTTGGGCTCCTGGAGCTGGTTTTGGGGCCCGCAGGGGTTGGGCCCCTGGAGCTGTGGTTGGGGCCCCCGGGGGTTAGGCCCCTGGAGTTATGGTTCGGGCGCTCAGGGGTTGGGACACTGGAGCTGGTGTTGGGGCCCCCAGGGGTTGGGCCCTGGATCTGGGGTTGGAGCCCCCGGGGGTTAGACCCCTGGAGCTATGGTTCGGGTACTGAGGGGTTGGGCCCCTGGAGCTGGTATTGAGGCCCCCAGGGGTTAGGCCCCTGGAGCTGGTGTTGGGGCCCCAGGGGTTAGGCCCCTGGAGCTATGGTTCGGGCGCTCAGGGGTTGGGCCTCTGGAGCTGGTGTTGGGGCC